>NC_142943.1:29524080-29676580 GCF_046866305.1 Octopus bimaculoides
CCTAAGTAAGGCATGTGTTAATTTCAAATGACATTGGTTGTGTAGTTCTCGAGTTTTATGGATTCACACAGACACATATTCTCATCTTTATATATCTGATATTTATGCGCATATTCAAAAATTCTAGTGTTATGAACCCTGTAAAAAGGATTTTGCTCATGAAGAATGGAGCTCTTGGAGCTGAAAAATGTAGAAGTTAAGGCCCCTATTGGGGGTGGGGGTGTTAATGTCAAGCAGAGAAGTTGAATTGTTGGGAATGTTTTTAACTTGGGTGTAATATGTATTGTTTGAATTTTTTTGAAATAGGAAATATATATATGTTCAAAAGAGAGTAAAGCTACAGGAAACCAAAAGACGAATGATCACGATAATCAGTCGGTTACCCGAGCGTAGTTACTCCCCAATGTAGGATTCCTCACCATACAGGTGACAGGCACAGCTGTAAGATGCATTACGGATCTATAGCAACTGGAAGGGCATGACCCAATTGAAATAAGAACGTGTGACGTTTGGAGTAAAGGAAAATGAAAGTGTCGCCTCTGGAGTTTGCAAATGACCACTCTACCGATAGGTAACTGCAGAAGAAATTTACAATCAATAAATGTCTTAGAACAACCAGTCACTCATCTGGGAAGGCCTTGAAATCAATGTTACCAACTGGGGACTATGTGTGACCCAGTGACAATAAAAAGTGGAGGCAAAGATGCGTCTCATTTTCTTGACAATCTATGCACCACATTGCAGAAATCACAATGTAAGTATATCTGAAAAGATAGTCTTACACTGTTGTACCGTTGAATTACAAATAATGCTCATCTGTTATGTTCGGGTGACCCTATAGGTTCCAATAGTACAACTGTATTCGTCTTTGCTTAGTACTTTTTACGTAGTTTTGGATAAAAAAAAAACAAATGACTAATGTGTGCGTTTGTGTGTATGTGTGTGAGTGTATATATGTATAGATATCTGTATGCATGTATATATGTGTATATATGTGTATATATGTGTACATATTACATGTACATCTATATATACATCTACACATATGTATACATATACATGTATGCATATAGATCTATATCTCTATATATATCTATACATATACGTGTACATATACGTGTACATATACGTGTACATATACGTGTACATATACATCTATATGTATACATATACATCTCTCTCTCTGAAACCATTAAAGTGAAAGTATCTGTCATTATAGTATCGAAATGTGATTGTTTCAGTTAGTGGAATAGTTTCATTTTTAAACTGAAAGTATTTGACATGAGTGTTTTTGTTTCACTTTTGACACGTAATACTTAAATAGTGGAGGAGATATTATGTTGCTGTAGGCTCGAACTCTGCAAGAAGTTAAACATTTTTTTTGGACTAAAACACAACCGGGACCCTAAGTAAGGCACGTGTAAAATTTGAATGAAATTGGTTGTATAGTTCTCGAGTTTTAGGGAAACACACACACACACACACACACACACACACACACACACACACACACACACAGACAGACAGACAGACAGACAGACAGACACACATTCTCATTTTTATATATATAGATTCTTCTTCCTCCTCCTCTTCCTCCTTCTCCTCTTCCTCCTTCTCCTCTTCCTCCTTCTCCTCTTCCTCCTTCTCCTCTTCCTCCTTCTCCTCCTCATCCTTCTCCTTCCCTTTCTTCTTTTCTTCTTTTCTACCCCCTCCTCCTCCTTCTCCTCCTCATCCTTCTCCTTCTTCCCTTTCTTCTTTTCTTCTTTTCTACCCCCTCCTCCTCCTCCTCCTCCTCCTCCTCCTCCTCCTCCTCCTCTTCTTCTTCTTCTTCTTCTTCTTCTTCTTCTTCTTCTTCTTCTTCTTCTTCTTCTTCTTCTTCTTCTTTTCCTTCTTCAGATTCTTCAGAACATTCGTACCAAATGATAACAGAAATTCCTTCTATGACAGTCGATTCCATTCAGTCTGTTCTTTTTCTATGGTCGAAATAAACCATTCGTAATAACTGCTTCTAATTCCCGAGGGTCAGAAAACAACTGCAACATTTTGTTCCACTAAGCAGCGTGGAAAGTTGTACTTTTAGAGAAAGGTTACTGGTTGAACGAAACAACAAAACCAATAAATCAAAAACAACTGTTGCAAAACGGAAAGGATTTTTTTTTTTCATCTATTTTGTTCTTGTCTATATTGAGAGATAACAGTCTTTGGAGAAGAAAAACAACCACAACTGACCCTGTTCCTTTTTTCTTTTTCTTTTTTTCTTTCTCTCCTTGTTGTCTTGTGATCCCACTTCGGTTTCTCATTATAGAAAAGGATTGATATGTTTCAGAGGCTGCTTCTAGGAGAGTTCTACTAATCGACATACCGAACCATTATTGGTGTTTCTATTTTAAAATGAACTCCCAAGTCTTGTAAATAAATCTTCCCATCCATATACGAATAGAAACAGAAAGACGACGACGACGACGACGACGACGACGACGACGACGACGACGACGGCGGCGGCGGCGGCGGCGGCGGCGGCGGCGGCGGCGGCGGCGGTGGTGGTGGAAGAAGAAGAAGAAGAAGAAGAAGAAGAAGAAGAAGAGGAGGAGGAGAAGGAAAGGACGGAAAGAAAGAAAGAAAGAAAGAAAAAGAAAATTTGGGGGGGTAAAAAAAGTGTGTCTGTAAAGATCATGAATAACATTGAGTGCGTTGCTTCTCGTTCAAGAATCCTGCAGCATTTACTTGGATTCCTCTGCCAAGTTTTGGTATTGCTCTGTCAAATTTGCATTTCGTCCATTCCTGAATCGATCGAATAAAGGACGGATCTTTTTTAAAACTGGGGCCACATTTTTCATTAACGAAACACTTTGAAACTTGGAACACTGGTAGAATGTGTCATATAAAACATCTTTTTCTGTTAGTCTTCTTAAAAAAAAAAGAAATCCCTAAGTTATTCCATGTGAAAGTTGTCGTATTTCTGTAATTTCAACCAATCACTGACGTCCATTCAGCCGATATACATTAAGTGCCGACTACATAAACAAACGATTCTGAAACAATTAACCCTAACCCTAACCCTAACCCTAGGGTTAGGGTTAGGGTTAGGGTTAGGGTTATGGTTAGGGTTAGGGTTAAAGCAGATTTAAAATGAAAAAAGCAAATAAAACGAAGGTATGGAGATTAAATACGCTTTACATCGCTTAATCAGCAAAGGAGTAAGTATAAACAACTGAATACTTGTCAGTGATTGGTTGAAATTATCGAAATAAGACAATTTTTTACATGAAATAAATTCGAATACAAAAATATTTTTCTGTTCTATAACACAAAATAGATAAGTATACGAAGTTTGAAAGTCTTTCGGTACCAAAAACACTACGTAAAACATTAATGAAAAATGTGGCCCCCGTTTTAAAATAGATCCTAAAGGACTAGTAATAGAATGGAGGAAACTTCGATCGACTGCACTCACCGACCCCAGTGCGTAACTAGTACTTATTTAATCGAGCCCGAAAGGATGAAAGGCAAAGTCGACCTCGGCAGAATTTGAACTTAGACCGTAACGGCAGACGAAATACCTATTTCTTTACTGCCCACAAGGGACTACGCACAGAGGGGACAAACAAGGACAGACAAACGGATTAAGTCGATTATATCGACCCCAGTGCGTAACTGGTACTTAATTTATCGACCCCGAAAGGATGAAAGGCAAAGTCGACCTCGGCGGAATTTGAACTCAGAACGTAGCGGGCAGACGAAATACCGCTAAGCATTTCGCCCGGCGTGCTAACGATTCTGCCAGCTCGCCGCCCTGGCTTTTTGGAATATTGAAAAGCTTTAGGGGTCCACCTGAGTAAAATACGAATCAAAGAGATTCACAGGCGAAAGAAATGATCGGGTGCCACTGATTATGTGCTTCGAAATCCATTGTTCTAAAAAAATATGTTTATTTATTAAATTCGTTCGGGACACCCTATTTTAGCAAGATTCAAGTTAGCTTTTTAGTGATATCGATTATAAAATATTCTCCAGGCATTACTATTAGACAAGCCTTTCTGATGGTTGTTTTAGAACATCACCTTTAAGCCAAGTATTGAGTAGAAGACCCATCAAACCAAGTGATATCGCAGTCGTGGCAGATACTGGTGTCACGCAAATGGCACCCGTGTCGGTGGCACGTAAAAGCACTCATTACACTCCCGGGGTGGTTGGCGTTAGGAAGGGCATCTACCCGTAGAGACCATGCCGAATGAGATTGGAGTCTGGTGCAGCCTTCCAGCGTGCCAGCCCTGGTCAAACCGTCCAACCCATGCCAGCATGGACAACGGATGCTAAATGATGATGATGATGATGACGATGATGATGATGATGATGATGATGATGATGATGATGGCGGTTATATTTAACATGTTTGTGTACAGTCGAATGTGAAATGACCTTCGCTGCGAAAACTGCGTCGGAAGAGAAATTCTCCTTAGAAGCAAATGTGCGTGACAACATGCCGAGCCGAGATGAGATAGGAATGACGTCATCGGGTTGTAACACACGTGTTTCCGTGTCGTTGGCTTTCATCAGAAGCAGATACCAAATCCGTCGTCTTTTATGCAATATACATTGTCCATAAAAAGACTCTCTTCCCCGAGAAAGATTCCGTAACGAAGGTCTTTTCACATCCGAGTATATGCGAACCGTGAAAGCGCGTAGCTTAGTGGTTAGAGTGTTCGGCTCACAATTGTAAAGTCCTGAGTTCGATACTCGGCCGCGCGTTTTATCCTTGAGCAAGTCACTTTATTTCTCGTTGTTCCGGTCCACTCAGCTAGCAAAAATGAGTAGTACTTGTAATTCAAAGGAGAACCAGCTTTGTCACACTCTGTATCACACTGAATCTCTCTGAAAACTACGGTAAAGGTACGCGAGTCTCTGGAGTACTCAGCCATTTGCACGTTAGTTTCCCGAGCAAGCTGTTCCATTGATCGGATCAACTGCAACCCTCGTCGTCGTAACTGATGGAGTGCCAGATTTTGGGGGATTTCTTTTTACATTTGTATCAAATGCAGTTCAGGGCAAGAGTTTAGTGCAAGGCTGCTTGTTGCTCATGAATGCAAGGCTGCATGTTGTGCAAGGCTGCATGTTGCTCGTGCATGTAAATCTCTAATATTTTTCAAGGGAAACACAACTCTACAAAGCTTGGTGCCACTGCCACCCACAGCAATTGTTGTCGTCATATCGCAGAGAGCCGAACAGATAATCCAAAACAATTCTGTTTGACCCCAAACACAGTCATGGGAAAACTGCAGCCCGCGGGACTATCTGAATGGCACGCCTAACGAAAAACTACCTTTAGTTTTCTTAGCAGTGCCTAATGACGGAATCATGTTCCGTGCGTCCCGCTTCTCGAAAAAGGTTCGCTAAGTTCGGTTAGTACATCGCTATGGATGGGTACATTCTTTTATCGACCCCGAAAGGATAAAGGGTAAAGGTGACCTCGGCAGGATTTTGAACTCAGAGCGCAGAGTCTCAGAGCGAATGCCGCAATGCATCGTATCGGACGCTCTAACGATTGTTCCAAACCACGCCTTAACTACCCTTACACTTTCACTCTCTCCTCAACTTCACCCTCGCCCGCTCCTTTGTAGTTGCAGACTTGACATGTGGCTTGAGTCTATGCAAGTAAACAGATTGAATGCTCTTTACTACAGCATCACACCTGGTAGCTCTGACGTAGACTCTTCATAAATAGAACATAATACAAGCAAACACCGTAGTACTAAAAGTGCTGTCAAGATTAAAACTGCGCAAAATCTTGACAGCGTGTCCAGATCGTCTGCAACAGCTTGGCGCTAATATTAGCAACCAGATTTGCTGATGGATATTTTTAGATTTCTCTGGCTCCCTCTCTCTCCGTCCTTCGTGTTTCTCATTTCTTTCTTACACATACACATAGACACATACATAAATATAATATATGATACAATATAATATGTCATGTAATATAATACAATATATTTATATATATATATATATATATATATATATATATATATATATATATATATATATATATATACATGCATACACGCAGGCATACATTACACACATACTTACGTACACACCTATATACTTATACATTGTGCATGTGTGTGTATGTATATATATATATATGTGTGTGTGTGTTTGTATGAGTGTGTGCGTGTGTGTATGGGTGTGTATATATATATATATATATATATATATATATATATATATATATATATATCGGATAATTTATACAAACAGGATAAAGAGTGCGTATTTATAATGAAGCTTCTCGTCTATAATAATAATAATAATAATAATAATAATAATCTTTTCTTTATTGGCTTCAAGGGCCGCTCTCAAGACAAAAGACGTTAGGAGACGAAGGACTGCATTTAAACAGTAAAAGAACAATAACTACGATAAAAAAAATTTAAACAATAAAATACTCCCAAGGATGAAAGCTCCACCCAGAGCCAACCAAAGAACCCCACACATCCTAGTCCCCAGGACAGCCAAGGGCGCCTTAGACAAGTACCTCTCTCTTTTCTATTCCCTCCAGCCTACAGGTGCATGCACAGAGCAGGCCGCCCTCGTCACATTCACCCGAAAAAGTCGATGATGGCTTAACCAATGAGGAAAATGTTTGTCTTCAGTCCTTTCAACCTCGTCCACTACCCTACCTCTTTCGTCATGGGCATCAGACAGAGGAAAACTGCTTTCCCTTCCCGGCCAAAAGAAGGCAACGAGGTGATCCTCACGTCGGACTCGGCTGGTAACCGGATCCAACCTGCACGCAACAACAGCTGTTCAACAAAGCTCCTCAAAGTCAGTAATGCCTGGACACTGGACGAGTGCATGCACAACGGTTTCGTCGCTCGGCACATAACTCGGACAGGCCCGTCAGGCAGTATTTCCGTGCCTGTTGGGCTTGTCTCGAACTGGCAACACTCTCCGGTAGCATTGCCAGGGATTTTTAGTAATTATCCATAGGCCATTAGGCAGTTAAGCGGTTGTAGATGATGGATGCCGAGTAGGCATAAACTACTTCTACTCGCCCTCAGCAGGGGTAACTTCCTCTCAGCTCATCTTTAGGTGAAATCGGCAACCCTGCTCGCCACCTCGCTCCAGTTCATGCCAACCCAAAGGACTGGACCAATCCACAATCCGAGCAATTTAACTGGTACGTCCGTCCAGTGCCCCACGACTCTGTCGGATAGCATGGACCTGCTTCCCCGGGTGCGGAGCTCTACCAACTTCTCTTGGTCAATTCTTGTTCCTGTCACCGCTTCGT
This sequence comes from Octopus bimaculoides, assembly GCF_046866305.1. Lineage (NCBI taxonomy): Eukaryota > Metazoa > Mollusca > Cephalopoda > Octopoda > Octopodidae > Octopus > Octopus bimaculoides. The sequence continues at coordinate 29,531,372 of NC_142943.1, forward strand.
AATCCCTCAGAGCAGTGCCAATCGCCTCGATGCGTTTGGTGCACTCCGCCATTACGGTGACGTCGTCTGCATATGCGTGGTAGCTTGGGCAAGTTTCTTCAACTATAGCCTCGGACCCAACCAAAGCATTATGATGGATATTGTAGGTGGAAACTGAAAGAAGCCTGTCGCGTGTGTGTGTGTGTGTGTGTGTGTGTGTGTGTGTGTGTGTGTGTGTGTGTGTGTGACCTAGCATTTCGGCAAGAGACAAAAGATGTGTAGCAGAAAACAGCCTTTTTCAGTGACTGAGAAAGGATTGATTATGTAATACTGTTGTGCACAAATTATTTGAACGTTTTTGTCTTTGTTACAGGCACTATCATGGCTTTAGATAAAAACTTAATTCTTAAAGTGTACTCCGGGAAACGAGATCGGGTTGTTTTCAAACACACACATATACACACAGTTATTTATTTATTTATCTGTGAGGCTTCATTAATATTCCACGTCACGTCACTGAACGCAAATGCCAGTGAATATTTACTGGCAGAGTTATGCATAGATGCTAGTTTTAATTAGGATATATGTTTAGTCTTTAATGGTGTTTATTACAATTTCAGTTAAATCTAGAATACATCATAGGAATGTAAACTGACTCCAGTACTCAGCTGGTACTTTATTTCATCGACCTCAGAAAACTGAAAGTCAAAGTTAACCCCAGTATGATTAGGGTCCAGAAAGAAATAGTAAAATATCAAAATACAAGATATTTTGTTTGATGCTCTACCGCCTATTCAATCAGTTGAAATGTTTCTCCAAATCATAAAGAAATGGCAATTTGATATTGAAACGGCCAGCGGACAGAATTGTTAGCACAACGGACGAAATGCTGAGCAGCATTTCGTCCGTCTTTACGTTCTAAGTTCAAATTTCCTTTCATCCTTTCGGAGTCGAGAAAATTACCAGTTGAACTTATACCCTCTCCTGAACTTTCTGGCCTTCCCGCGAACTTGCTGGCTCTACTCAAATTCTGCCGAGGTCGACTTTGGCTTTCATCCTTTCGGGGTCGAGGAAAAGAGTACCAGCTGAACAGTGGAGCTGATATAATCGATTTACCTCCTCCTTCGAAACTGCTCACCTTGTACCGAAATCTAAGACCACCACCATTATTATTATTATTACTATTAGAAATAAAGTAACTCGTTTTTTTTTTGTTTTTGTTTTTTTGCTGGCGTTATGACAAACTGAAGCCATGTTGCTTATACACTATTCGGTAGCATAAATGGAGCAAATGAGAGAGGCTTCCAACCAGGAGTTAAGCTGTGTGGTCCACAGTGCTCGCCACTAAAGACGTGGAGCATTGGTTTCTAATCAATGATTGTAATGGTGGTTGTATGATTAAGAACTTCCCTTTGCACGTAGTTAACACATTTACCCGAGATGCTTCTCTGTGACTCCATGGATAAGTGCCTTTTGCTGTAGGCTTGGGTTGTACGGAAGCACATCGTGTAATGTGCGCCATCGAAAAAAAAAAAAGAGAAACCTTGTATTAACTTTCGTTGTAAAAACCACAGTGAAACAGTGATTGGTCTGATGCAAACCTAAAAACCAACGACGCTAATATTTACTAAGTGTGATATAAAATAAATTTTAGCAAATGGTCATCTCTCTGAAGGGGGTGGGTAGCCGAGCGAATTTACATCAGTATATAACTTGTTCTACTTAAATTATCGAACTCAAAAGAATAGAAAGCAATATTTCCATAAGAACGTAAGGGGCGGCGTAAATAAATATTGATTCATCGCATTGGCTCTAAGCCATACATTTAGGAGGCGGAAGAGAACAGTCTGTCATATCAGTAGTTAATAATTAACTAATGCTTATTTTATCGACCCCTGGAGGAATGAAAGGCAAAGTATATCAGGAAAATATATGTTGAACCATCGCCGACTTATGTTTGCTGCTTATTATATCGTTTAATAAAATTCACGAAAGCACTTTTTATTCGAAACGTTTGTTAGTTAAGCTGCATGAAAGTGTAACGATTTATGCAGCATTTCGTAGAGAAGACATGTAGTTCTTGAGTCGGAAAGTCACCAAAATTGTAACGATTTGTGTGCAGTAAAATAAATGAAGGGGAAGAAAAATATTAGTTGATGTGGCTTTTTTATTCTATCATTACAATGTAAAGTACAACTTCGAGTTGTTATCACGAACAGATTATTTGCCATTCTGTTATCCATTCTGTAGGTAGTTAAGTTCATTTTTTTCTTTTTGACTGCTAGAACAGATGGAAAATGTGAGAGAGAAAGAGTAAAATAATATACCTGTCTGTGTTAACCAACAGAAAGGTTGAAAGTTGTGTAGTCGCGCGAAGAGAAGCCAGACGTGCATTGAGAAACAGACAGATGTGCCTTTCTAACAAGGGGCTAAGTGAAAGCGGTAGAACGGATTTTGCGTTCCGTATTTATATTTTTTCTAACTAAATTAGGTCAGGCTAAACAAAGGATTTTCCGTTTTCTATCAACCTTGACCTAAGTTTCACTTGAAAGGTTACAAGTTAACAATTGACACTCGTAAATTTCCTAGTGCAAAAGCTGAGAACAATAGGAAGGGACTCGGAGAAAAATCTAGGCTTAGATTTCGAATCTTGGCTCAGAGTCTAGGAAGCTATTCGTTACAAAAGTTTGATTGTTGCACAGTAGCTTTAATCTTTAATCTAACACTGCTTCTATTGTATATAATGGATTTTTATTCACAGGATGGTTATTTGCGATACCTGTGAATGTTTTGTCTTATTGTTTATATATCAGAAGTGACAAATCTCGTCTAAGCATGTAGTTGGTTGTGATTATACGCCATTGACGAGGCCTAACGAGGTCGAAATGCCATTGGCATTCTCATGCGCAGCAGCTGAGGATTTTTGTGTTTCGTCTTTCTTGTGTGTGTGTATGTGCGTGTATGTGCGTGTGTGTGTGCGTGTGTGTATACTTGTGTGTGTGTGTGTGTGTGTGTGTGTGTGTGTGTGTGTGTGTGAGTGAGTGAGTAGTTTTTAAAAACGGCGCGTCTATAAAGGACGTCATCTCTGGATAAATATCACAGTAAACAAACGTTCTCAACGATGTCTTTCCAACGATACCTGTTAAAGTTTTATACTTTTTCTCAAGCAAAGAGTTAGCAGAGTCGATAGCACACCGGAGGAAATGCTTAGCGGCATTTCTTCCGGCTTTACTTTCTGAGTTCAATTTTCGCTGAGATCGACTTTGCCTTTCATTCAATCTTTCAGAGTCGATAAAACAAGTTCTAGCTAAGAACGGGGGTCCATGTACTCTACCCACCCCCACACACCAAATTTCAGGTCTTCTGCCGTTAGTATAAAGAATTTTATCCCACTTCGGATCTTTTTTAAAACGGGGGCCACATTTTTCATTAACGAAACACTTTGAAACTTGGAACACTGGTAGAATGTGTCATATAAAACATCTTTTTCTCTTAGTCTTCTTAAAAAAAAAAAGAAATCCATAAATTATTCCATGTTAAAGTTGTCGTATTTCTGTAATTTCAACCAATCACTGACGTCCATTCAGCCGATATACATTAAGTGCCGATTACATAAACAAACGATTCTGAAACAATTAATCTTAACCCTAACCCTAACTCTAACCCTAACCCTAACCCTAGGGTTAGGGTTAGGGTTAGGGTTAGGGTTAGGGTTAAAGCAAATTTAAAATGAAAAAAGCAAATAAAACGAAGGTATGGAGATTAAATACGCTTTACATCGCTTAATCATCCAAAGGAGTAAATGTAAACAACTGAATACTTGTCAGTGATTGGTTGAAATTATCGAAATAAGACAATTTTTTACATGAAATAAATTCGAATACAAAAATATTTTTCTGTTCTATAACACAAAATAGATAAGTATACGAAGTTTGAAAGTCTTTCGGTACCAAAAACACTACGTAAAACATTAATGAAAAATGTGGCCCCCATTTTAAAAAAGATCCCCCGCTTCTGCTACATGTAGGTATATTCAAATTAATTCGGTAGCCTTACTTAGAAAGAGAGAGAGAGAGAGTAGAAGGAGAGAGGGACAGAGAGAGAGAAAAAAAGAGAGAGAGAAGGTAAGAGAGAGAGAAGGTAAGAGAGAAGATGTTTTAGTAAAGCAACAAGCTGTATGACACAGTAAATTGATATACAAGTTTATCAAGGATTAGATTTCATATACGTTCATAAACAATAAACGAACGTGATTTAAATGATAATATATTTCGTAACATAAAAAGAAGCAGATACTTCTTCTTCTTTTCCTCCTCCTCCTCCTCCTCCTCCTCCTTCGGAATTGTTTTAAACTAGCATAAAAAGCAACCAAAGATGTATGTAGTTTGTAAGTATAACCAATACAGAACAAATATTACATGGAATTTTATGCGAAATTTTCTCGGGTTTTTCTCGCCGCCGACTTTTCTATATTAACAGTTGATGTCAAACGGACTGCCACCGAATTGAACCTTCTGCTCTAGTGTTCGTATAAACACACTCGGCTATTTCTATAAACACTACACCTTCACTGTGACATAATCTTTGTTTCTGAGAATGTATTAAATTTTTGCAAGGACAGTCGTCCTGTTTTTGTCTTTTATTTTGTTGTGTCTTTTAATGTTATTTTATGCGAGCCCTTGTGCCTAATAAAAGAATAAATAAATCATTATTATTATTATTATTATTATTATTATTGAGTGAGAGAGCAGCGCATGCCAGCAAAGTGACACTAGGGTACAAATGCATGAAGCCCAGTGCACCCAACATGACTACCCGTCTGATAAGTGCACACCAGGCACATGCATAACAACCACATGTGCGTGACATGGTGATGTCATATCAAGATAAACAGCGCTTGACCTTGCAGGTGAGGCCCAGTCAGAATTCTATTCAGATCGAGCAGCTCATCCTGCTCAAAAGGTCCTTGAATGAGATTTGTTTAAAGATGAAGAGCGAAACAACCAGGCTTCTAAGGGTGAATTATTCAAACTCCCAAAGAAACCCTCTCGACATGATGCTCTCCCACTACTTCTGCTCATGATCAGAGATGCACATACCGTCAGCCACCAAGGGACATGCTCAAATGGTTAAGGTCAAACAACTGACGAGCAAATCCGTGGTGTTGAGCAGAATTTTTGTTGTAGCCCATCTTTTATACCAAGACAAAACATGTACATGATAGCACTTCCAATCAATTAAGATCAGAAGCCATGAGAACCACTGCCTAGTACTGCATCGGGTCATTTCCATTCGAAAACTATTTGTAAATCCAAAGCCATTAGAGAAGGTAATTACTCACAATGCTGTGCAATAGTACCGAACCCGGAACCACGGGTTTGTAAAAGTGTCTGTAGAGGTGTAACAAGACTGGAGGGAGGAGGTGCGTTTGCCGATCCTGATTTGGGTGCTAGTGTGAAAAGATGCGGAATTTCTTCTAACCGATTATACTTGCTAATAAAGTTATGAGTGTGCCCACCAAATGTGTGTGTGGCCCCATTTCACGCTAGGAGCCCTTACTACGCCACTGCGAAACTTGTGCTGAAAAGTTTTTATTTGGTTCCATACCAAGTTCGTTTTTTAAGAGGAAGGAGTATGGACGATTTAATGGATTCGATATTAAACTATCAAAGGCGGCGAACTGGCAGAAACGTTAGCACACCGGGAAAAATACTTAGCGGTATATCGTCTGCCGTGATGTTCTGAGTTCAAATTCCGCCGAGGTCGACTTTGCCTTTCATCCTTTCGGAGTCCATTAAATAAGTACCAGTTACTCACTGGAGTCGATATAATCGACTTAATCCGTTTGTCTATCTTTGTTTGTCCCCTCTGTGTGTAGCCCCCTTGTGGGCAGTAAAGAAATAAGAAACGTTAGCACGCCGGGCGAAATGCTTAGCAGTATTTCGTCTGTCTTTACGTTCTGAGTTCAAATTCTGCCCAGGTCGACTTTGCCTTTCATCCTTTCGAGGTCGATAAATTAAGTACCAGTTGCGTACTGGAGTCGATCTAATCGACTGGCCCCTCCCCCAAAATTTCGGGCTTTGTATCTAGAGTAGAAAAGAATATTAAACTATCATGAGAGTTAAGTTGCAAAATAAAGACTAGGTCATTATGGATGGGTCCATTTTGGGATGTTGGTGGGGAGTGGGAAGGATGATAAGCGAATTCTACCCTCGAAAGATTTGAAATTGACTCTACAACACACGTTTGATACCCGCTTATACTGTCATAAAATTCTTTTCCAAGCGAAGGTACTCAATTATCAGCAAAGCACTATTCATTGGTCATTCGTGTTTACGTAAATCAAAAACAATCTTCAGATCTTCAAATGCATTTCTTAAATTCTGTGACAGTGGTAAACATATTAACAGACAGCTGTATTGTCGTTTTTTTAGTGGTTAGTGTCCTTTATGAGGAGTTTAGAGATTATTTATTTGCTTCTGATGGCACAGTGCTTTCTGAAGTCGGTCACTTCCAACAAAAAAACCGTTTGTTCAATTTTTCTTTCTGGCAGAAGAAATTTTTTTTTTAAGCGTTACAGCAATGACATCTACAAGAAGTGAAGGAAATTTGCACATATTTCGGAGTCCTCATATTTTCTCAAACAAAGCATATATTATATAAACAGATATTCTGTTATATAATTTCGTTAATACATACATAAACACACACACATACATACATACGTACGTATGTGCGTGCGTGCGTGTGTGTGTGTTTAAAATTATAACCTTATATCTATATATAATTTCTAATTTAGGCACAAGGCCAAAATTTGCATGATGGGATCGTCGATTATATCTACACCAGTAGTTGACTGCTTGTATGGTACTTCATTTTATCGGCCCCAGAAGGATGAAAGGCAAAGTTGACTCCGGCATGAACTGAACTCAGAGCGTAAGGCAAGGTAAGAAACACCGCAGAATCTTTTGTCCGATGCTCTAACGATTCTGCCAATCGATACAAATGAAATATTGCAAAATAGGAAATTACACACACACACACACACACACACACACACACACACACACACACACACACACACACACACATATACACACGCACAAACAAACACGCGCGTGCATACACGGCTTGGACAAAATAATAGAAACACCGTGTCCAATGAAAACTTTATTATTTAATATAAAGGCTAGCTCCCCCCACCCCACCGCCCATTCACATCAATCACAGCTTTAATATGTCTTTAATACATTTTTCCAGTTTTATAATGTGTTCGTCCAAAAATATCCTTGAGTAGGAAAAAGACTACCTCGTGGATAAGGTCTACGTAAAGTTATTCGTAGACTTGTTCAAAGACTTTTGTTAATATCCTACCTTTTCCTAAATCTACGCAATCGAAGTTCCTTTTCTACCCTATCTGCATTGAAATGATCATTAAACTTTTTAAGTCTTCCATGACGACAACTGTTTGGCATTTAAAGACCCACGATTATATAACTGCTTCTCAAAAGGTTTACGAACCGAAAACGCGACTAAAATACTTCCTGGGACTTAAAAAACGCATCGGGATCACTTTATCTCTTGCATTCTAGATCAGCCATTTGCAAAAGGCTACCACAAAAGCAGAGCAATTTTCACAAATTCATTGATCCACCAGAAACAGAAGAACCACTGCACTTGTACAAAAATGACACACACACACACACACACACACAAAAGGCATTCAACTCCAAAGTCCATGTCCCATCATGGCCTAGACTGTGACAGCTGAAACAGACTATAGATTCATACAAAAGATTTCTTTGGAACCACCTTCGACTAGCAACCAGATATTTGGTCATCTGTGACATTTTCCCTTTAAACTAACAATTTCTTACATTGGTCACAGGCCACTAAGAAATTTGTCGAGAAGTGGCATTTTATTTCATTTGAAGAATTCAATGCATTAAGAGATGTTGTAACCAGGGGCCCTTGGGAGAAATTTTGCTACAAGACGAAACAGAATTGCTTTTGTGTCTTGGAAGCGAGAAGTTGACTTAAAATTCAAGGAAGCTGTGAGGCTATGATTTCTTTTTTCTAGAGTGGACATCGGCAGATAGCCATGAACCTCCACTTCATTCTGCAGGCCTCACAGGTCAATCTCCTTATTGAACGTTTCTCTTTTAGGCCTTAGTTGTAGCTAAATATTGACTGGCATGATGTTAAACATTACCATTTCTTCTGTTCCACCCCATACCGTCCTTCGTCTGATGATAAGCCCAGTAACCAACGGTGACCGCTACAGATTGAAAAGATTCTAAGTCTCTATCAGTTTAAAGGAATAAGGTATAAGCGATGAAGAAAACAGAGGTCAAAGAAGATGACGGTAACGAGAAATAAAACAAAGAACAAGATTCGAAAAGCGGGGTATGTCTGAATGCAAGAGGCGTATTACAAAATAAATCGCATTTAGTTTATATCCTGAAATTGTGTAATTTGAAAAACACCAGGTGCCTTGATATATAATATCGTTAGCTGCTCTCGTAATTTCAGCACAGAGTAACTGGCGTGGATAGATAAAAAGGTTGGAGAGAGTAGGAGGCAGCGTTATGTCTAACAACAGGTAAACAATTGATAAAAGCCAGTGTACACTGCTGTAAATAAGAGATAAACACTGGAATAATTGATGGTTAACGAAATGTCGTTATCTTTTTTTATTTTATATATTTCTTTATTGTATTTATTCATTTATTCAATTATTTTTGTGGTTCTTAATTTCGTCAGATAACATCTTGTATTATATTGTTTTTCCCTTTTGAGCATCACTTAGATTAACGAATTCTGAACTCCGTAGGAAGTAGAATATATTATATATATAAAATATTAGGGACTCCTTCATAGAGTAACTGCTGCATTCGTTGAGTACATAAACAGTTTGGCTGCTTATTTCTCTGGAGGTTGTCAGAATGATGTAGGCGCCCCTGATGGGAACCCAATGAGGTTCTAAAATCGATTAAGGTTGTTCATCATTTATTCAGTCTAAGGTGATCTTTAAATCCAGCGTACATATTTTGTTACAACATCGAATACTGCGTTATTTACTTTCAGAGGACTTCTCATATGGACACATGATGCATAAAAGCACTCATATTTATATCGTTGGCAGACCTGAATCGTCTGTTACGGATAACGGAACGGCCAGATAATGTGATTTCGATCTGCCCGATGTTTTTATGCTCTATATATCCATACGAGAGACCCTCTCAAGGTACATGACGCAATTTTCGGTGTTCTAACGGAACCTCCACGTTAAGTTGGATATAAAGGTTGCCTCTTGGTACCAATACTGCTTCTGTTGCTATCTTTTTTTATAAACCCGCTGGCTATTTGCGATATCAATGCCTGGAAAGACACTGAAATTCTATATATTGTTTATAGTGAGATTTTGCTGTTATGCCGCTACGTCTGTCACTGAAGAAACTGAGCAGGTCGAAATCACGTGATGTGGCAGTTTCGACCCGCAGCAGATGATTCTCGCCAGCCAAAGATATAAAATGAGTTCTTTTAGGCACCATGCATATATGAGGGGTTCTCTTAAGGTAAATGACGCAATTTTTGGCATTCTAACAAAACATCCGCGTTTTTGCTATATATATATATGTAGTGAAACTACCTATCGTCTCTTCTACTTATCGCCATTAGATACAAAACTGTTATCGCCATTCTTCTCATTTAAATATAAACAAACGCGAGCGTAGCAGAGAACCCATTCCTTGTCATCACGTGACTGATTATTATTTGAAGCGGCAACTTCTTCGAACCGTTCCCGCCAGAACGCAAACTGACCAATCACGGCCTCTAATAAGGTCACGTGATAGAGTATTAAACTGAAGCCTTCGGGAGCTGATAGTTTGTTATAAATAGCTTTAACTCGGCGGCCAAATTTGTCTCGGTTCAGTTCTCTCTGAGATCTGTTCCGTGTACCACACGACAGCAGCAGCAACAATCAGCCAGCGAGCCAGCGACACATCAACAGCTTCGTCCAGCCAACGATGACCACCGCCGTCGCCACATCACCAACACGATTACTACTAACCAGCATCAATCCCGACCAGCGTCTACACGACTTTCTATGTACACCAATCCAAACTACCGCGGCACATCTCTCTCTTCGATTCTGTTAGGTGACTCGGCTTCACCACGATAAATAAACAGACAAGAGATCTCAGCCAGCGACGAACATCTGTATAACAAGAATCACGGCCCGGCATCGATGCCACAACATCACAACTAGTGATCAGCACTGCCACACACAGCCTCCCCAACTTTCACATACAGACTCATACTATTGTGTACACAAGAACTGGTAAAAATGCTCAAGTGTTATTGACTCTCTTTCCATCTGTTGTAATAACTCACACACACACACATGTATCACTCACATACATACTTTTCTTTGTACGACGGCCTGTCTTTGATTATGTTCTTATATGTCGCATTCACACTCTCACACAGACATACACTTTTATGCCACAATAAATATCTCTGTTATTCATCTTATACGGTTGCCTTCTATAGTCTTCATTACTGGTATTTACGAATTCACATATGATATCGTAGTATAACATATGTATATCATCTTTGATATATATATTTTGTGTTCGATCGTGTGACACGTATAAATAAAAGGAGTCCTCTTATTTCCATTCGTCACCATTTCTCCTTTTTGAGTTCGCACGGTCGTCCTCTCTCTCTCTCTCTCTCTCTCTCTCTCTCTCTCTCTCTCTCTCTCTCTCTATATATATATATATATATATATATATATATATATATATATATATATGCATGCGCAATGGCCCAGTGGTTAGGGCAGCGGACTCGCGGTCAGAAGATCGCGGTTTCGATTCCCAGACCGGGCGTTGTGTGTGTCTATTGAGCGAAAACAGGCTCCGGCAAGGGGTGGTGGCGACCCCTGTTGTACTCTTTCTTCCTGTTTCTTGAGTAACGCTGCGATGGACTGGCGTCCTGTCCAGCTGGGGAGGAGCACATACGCCATAGAAACCGGGCCCATGAGGCTGGCTAGGCTTTAAAAGGGCGAGAAATGAATGCAATGAATATATATATATATATAGATATATATATATATATATAGTCGTTGGTATGAAAATGAAATATTGAATTTAATGTCATTTTTAGTCTATTTGTTGTTTGAAACCGAGTTATTTCATTGATTGTTTTAAGATCTGAAATGTGGTACAGTTGTATCGCGTACGAACTTGTATGCGACAAATTTATGTAATAGAATATACCTGATAAGTGAACCTTCTGTGCTCTCACCGGATCAAATAAGACAATCTCAAATTAAGTGCGTTGTCCTCAAAATACAAAGAAACACTTGTGTTATGTTTGAATAAACACCCCATGAGCTGGCAACGTAAAATTCCCGATTCACTCAGGCCATTTACCTTTTATGAAAAGCCATCGGCAGAAAATAGAGAGTCGCGAGAGAGTAAATGTTCCACGTCATTTAAAGATGAATTAGTTCATACAAAAATAAGCAATCGTTCAAATCTATTTATGTAAAAGTTAAATGGTTTGGTCGACGAGGTGTGATTTGAAATTTATTGTAGGCATCTCATTTTTTTAAACAAACACTTACAGGCGCAGACGTGGCTGCGTGGTAAGAAGTTTGCTTCTCAACCACATGATTCCGGGTTCAGTCCCACTGCGTGGCACCTTGGGCAGGAGTCTTCTACTATAGCATCGAATAGCCTCGAAATGACCAATTATCTTGTGTGTGGATTAGGTAGAAAGAAACTAGCATAAATACAGACCTGACAATTTGGGGAGAAATACAAACCTGACAATTTGGGGACAAACACAGATCTGTCCATCTGGGGACAAACACAGAACTGACAATTTGGGGACAAACACAGACCTGACAATCTGTGGACAAACACATACCTGACAATTTGGGGACAAACACAGACCCGACAATTTGGGGACAAACACAGAACTGACAGTTTGGAGACAAACACACACCTGATAATTTGGGAACAAACATCATCATCATCGTTTAACGTCCACTTTGCATTCTGGCATAGGTTGGATGGTTTGACTGGAAATGGTAAACTGGAGAGCTATGTATTGTTCCAATCTGGCTTAGTATGGTTTCTACAGTTGGATGCCGTTCTTAACGCCAACCACTCTGAGAATGTAGTGGGTGCCTTTTACGTGTCATCAGCACAGGTGCCATTGACCTGACACCGGTATCGGCCATGACTATGATCTCACTTGGCTTGACAGGTCAACACATGCACCTGATAATTTGGGGACAAACACTGTGCATTAAATCGCCCTATATTTTAATGACTCAGAGAGGATCAAAGGTATAATCCACCTTGATAGGATATTGAAATCAGGATACAAAGTAACACAACTACACATTAGAATTACATTTTGTTTAATACTTAACACCACTGCCATCGTCATTCCCCATGTTGGCATGGGTTGGATGGCTTGAAAGGTGCTGGTAAGGTCAGGAACCACACCAGGTTCCATAAGCTGTTCAGGTATGGTTTCAACAGCTGGATTCCCTTCCCAACACCAACCACTTTACAGAGTGCACAGGGTGCCTTTTACGTGGCACCATCATCACGAGTGCTTTTTACATGGCACACTGATATATCGGGGGGGGGGGTCGAATTAAATTTTAAATAACCCCCAGGGGGCAGATATTGCATGCTACCTAATTTCATAGCATCACTTGGTCCTTAGGAACTTTTTGCAGTATTTACTCTAATGCGTGTGGATTAGACACCTACATTCATTCCGAACACGTTTTTGCTGCAAAACTTAAGCAGTAAATGTTTGACCGCTGGCATCAACTGCATCAGTCTCACTGATGCGAAATAAGCTGCAAAGGTCATTGACATTGCTGGGGCACCACGCCCCTCCTCCACCTCCTCACTGGGTTATTATTTATGCAAAAGAAGCACATTACAAGCAAATTGCCAAATAACTGAAGTAGGAAAGAATAATGAAAAATACATTAAAGCTGAATAAATTGTATGACACCGTCACCACCATCCTCCTCCTCCTCCTTTTCCTCTTCTTTCTCCTCCTCCTCTTCCTCTTCTTTCTCCTCCTCCTCCTCATCATCATCACGTTACGTCCATTTATCTGTTCTTACACGGGTTGGACATGTCTGTCGCAGTATGTTGATGTGTGTGTGTGTGTATATATATATATATATATGTTGTTGTATTTGGGGATGGTCATATTGCCAGTTTATGTATACATATATCTATCTATCTATCTCTCTCTCTCTCTCTCTCTCTATATATATATATATATATATATATATATATACTTTATTATTCGTGAAGTATATTTGCCACTTAAATGTGGCTAGCCCTTAAAGGTGGATGCTACTGTGGCTTGTAGCCTTTGGAGGACACCTCCTCCAGCTGGCTATTGACACACTTTCTGTGCCCAGGGCAAATATACTTCACCATGTCGTGCAGCTACTGTTTATACCTCGTACAGAGATTTATTATTACTTTATTATTAAAGCTGTAAAAACACATCAGAAAAACCTGTTACTCAGAGTTTCATGTTCCCGTTCGTCAGACAATTTTAGTTGAGAAAAACTGTCTGACGAAAAGGAACGTGAAACTCTGAGTAACAGTTTTTTGTGATGTTTTTGCAGCCTTAATAATAAAGCATATTACTCTACCTCCGGTATTCGAGTAATATTTTTTCCCACCTTGTTTCACATTTATATGTTTAGTCTGATATATATATATACATACATACACTCCAGGAAGAAGTTGACTGGGGTTATGTCACCTCCTATCAGATATTTTCATATTCTTACTTGTTGCTCCTTCTCTTTTTCTCCCTGTTGAGTCGAATCCTTCAGCTTCTTCATTAATCACTATACGCACCTCTTCCTTCCCAGAATATTGACCATCAGGAATTCCCTTGCCGCTCATATCTTTCCTGCAAGTGTTGAAATTAAAAGAACATTAATAGTTCCAATCTCACCAGTCTGTGAAGGCAACGGTCACAGACACTGCACATTTCTCCAGACCCTACTTTCTTTCAGTGGAAGGGTCTTTGGCATGGTATAAGACAGCAAAACAAAAGTTAATGGCATCAAAGAAGAAAAACTATCCATCCTCGCAGGGCTGGATTAAAACCCCTAGAAGCCATAAGCTCTTAAAAGATTTTGGCAACTCGTGTATATATATATATATATATATATATATATATATATATAAATATATATATATATATATGTAATTCAAAATATAAACAATAATCTTTTCTACTCTAAGCACAAAGCCCGGAATTTTGGGGGGAGGGCGCCAGTCGATGGGATCGACCTCAGTACGCAACTGGTACTTAATTTATCGACCCCAAAAGGATGAAAGGCAAAGTCGACCTCGGCGGAATTTGAACTCAGAGCATAAAGACAGACGAAATACCGGAAAACGTTTCGGCCGGCGTACTAACGTTTCTGCCAATTCACTGCCTTAATATGTAAGCAATAATAAACCACAAAATAAATTATTTTTCATAATGAAAAAAACTAACAGTAAGATGGAAAATAATGTTTATTTTTGTATACTTGAAAAGTTTTCTCCTCCTTTTTTTAATTGCAAAATCTTTGATTAGATCATCAAAATTAATCTTACATAACACATCTGCTCCGATACTTAGTAGAGATAAAGCATCCAACCTGCTTTGTTGCATGGTTGTTCTGATATGGGCTTTAATATATGATGATGATTCAACTGAAAAAAAATGAACGTTCAGCTAAGTAATTTGTGACCATTTAATGTATAGTGGAACTACTACTTTCCTCTGATGTAGTGGTCTTCTATTTATGCGTGATGTGGCCAAACGTATCACCTCGCGCATAGATACATGATTCGCCATCTGTGCAAAAGAAAAAAAGAGCACTCTTTCTTGCAGCCAATCAGCAGAAGACTTTGATGCTAGAACCATCGGCAAACAGATCCTACAACCGTCAGCAGACAGATCTTGACATTTCACACCACCCTTCGTCCCACCGGTTACTGCCTGTTCGTTTTTCTTACATCCTTAGCACTGCAAACTTAATTGTGCAATTGGAAGTTTTTATGGCTTTCCCTCTACGCTCACGGAAAGACTTCCTCCCGAGGAAGTCTTGCCACTCTCACTTTGCTCAGCACTTGTCAACATTCTCAAATAAATTATTATGCTTTAACCCATTCATGCCAATCATCCGTTTAAACCGACACTTAATTCATAAGAGTATAAAACAAATACTTGATACAAATTGTGATTTGCGTATGATTTGTATCAAAGAATGAAACATGTTCTTAACGCGTATGCAGTCTGTATCAAACGGACGTCAATGAAATTTTTTTCTTTAGTTATTTAGGTCAAAATAATAGCATCTGTGAATTTTCAGGTAATTTCATTCACTAGAAAAATTTCGGCATATTTCCATGTTATATTGGGACATTGTTACATTCGAACACGCGACTACCAACTCACTAAAAATGTTTAAAGATATATGAAAGGCAATGTCTATATTTTGAAAGGTACACTCTATAATGTTTATTTAAGCAAGTTTAAAGTTATTTTTGTCTTTGTGCCGTAAACCATTCGCCATTTCTGTGGTGCCCCACCACCACCACCACCACCATCTTGTCTTGATGCTCTAAGCTCATGCTTATTGTCTTTAATGATTCGTCCAGTACTGCTTCAATAACAACAGGACAGAGACAATAGAAACAGAATGCTAAAAGTTCAGAGTGTTGTTCCAAGCTCCAGTGTCTGTCGTGGCATGGTTTGGATGCCATTCTTAATGCCAACCACTTTGCAGAGTGTAGTGGCTGCTTTTTTTTATGTGGCACCAGCACTAGTGAAGTCACCATGTAGCTTGTAAGACAACTTGCTTGAAGGAAGTGGCTTATTCCAGGCGTTGAGCGGCAAGAATATGATAAAAGGATAGGAAGAAGGGTCTTGCAAGACAGGAGATATATGGCTAACCCAACTAGTGGTGGTGTGACGTCAGGATGTATTGTTAAAGTACAAGTGGCTTTGTTGGGGGTGGTCACAGCAGAACAGGTAATCAGCTAAGTTCACAGGAGTATGAGGTGAGCAACAGATCTTGAGAAGTAGGGGTATAGGAGATGCAGTGAAGATCAAAGTGGGGATGGTGGGAATGGTCAGTGGTAAATATCAGTTGAGTGGAAGGTGAAGGATGTAGGAGTGGTTCAGGGGGGAGGGAGTAATAAGTGGCAGTACAAAGAAAGGGGGTGGGGAGTAGCATTGTAATAAGATTCTGTTGATGAGAAATTAGATGATGTGAAGTGTGTGTGTGTGTGTGGGGGGCAAATGTCGAGATAGAGAGAGGGTGATGAAGCAGGATGAACAAGGAGGAGGGGTTGATATGAGATGGTGTTCAAATATAGGGATGGGATGATTTGAAAATGTGAGGTGGGTGCCATTGGGAGGTGTCTTCAATGAATGGGGAAACTGGTGGCACAAAAATGTCAGGGACGAAATATGTGCAATTCTGCTTGCATATATCTATAATTGCAACAGCAGAGATGGTGTTGTAGTTAGAAGAGTGATGGAGGGATGGGTGTTGAGAAGATTGAGCTGTAGAGATGGCTTGAATGCGAGGGGGACAGACAAAATGATAGGCTTTTAGGAGCTCTTTTCTATATTTTTGAGATGAGGAATTATGTACAATGTTTACAATGGATGGATAGATTAATGAGGAATCTGAAGGGTTGGACACAACTGGGAGAATAAGAGAAGGAGCAACAAGGAGGAGTATGAGGATGTCTGAAAGGAGGTGACATAACTCTACTCAATTCCCTGGAGTGTATGTATATATTGGATCTAGGACTTTTCATCTAAAACACTTCAGTCTAATGTACTATGGTCTAAAGAACTTTGGTCTAAAGTGGCTTTTGTATGAATACATTAAAGTCTAAAGACATATTTGTCTAAATGCCTTTTAGCATAAAGCCATTTTTGTTTAAACTCACTTTGGTCTAATAACTACTTTGTCTATAGAATCTAAAAAAAAAAAAAAAAACTGTAAAAGATCTAAATAACTATACTCTAATAATGTTTTTTGTCTTTAGGCAAAAATGCCTTTAGACCAAAGTATCTTAGACTAAAATGGTTAAGACCAACATGTGTTAGACCAAACTGCTGCATTCTGTGTGTATATATATATATATATATCATCATTATCATCATCGTTTAATGTCCGCTTTCCATGCTAGCATGGGTTGGACGATTTGACTGAGGACTGGTGCAACCGGATGGCTACACCAGGCTCCAATCTAATTTGGCAGAGTTTCTACAGCTGGATGCCCTTCCTAACGCCAACCACTCAGAGATATATATATATATCGCGTGTGCATCTTTGGCGATTATCTTTCTCTGTCTTCCCTACTTTGGACTTTTCCTATATTTCTGATGAAGAGCTCCACTCGAAAAGTTAAATCCTCTTTCAGGTCAAAAAAGGTTAAGTATAATGGCTTACTTTTGGCCAAATACTTTTCTTGCAACTGTCTCGCTATGAAAATGGCACACGTGGTACTTCTCCCAGGAACAAACCCAAACTGCATCTCATCTAGTTTAATTCTATCCTTAATTAGTTGAGATATAACTCTCTCTCTGTAATTTTCATGTATGTATGTATACAGTGTGTAATTAAAACAAGTTTAACTTTTTAGAATATGTAGAGAATAACTTTATTCAATGTGTTCATATGTATGAAAAATAAAAATATAACAATACGTTTTTATAGAATAAATGTTTTTGTATCATAGTTCAATTGAAATTATATAGATATACTTATTCTTAAGGTGAATTTGGCATATACAATTTTTATAAACATATATAACAAAAGTGAGAAGGATGGAAGAGAACAAAGAAAAGTCAGGAGTTACATGTTGCTTTGAGTATATATATATATATGTATATATATATATATATATATATATATGTATATATATATATATATATATATATATATATGTATATATATATATATATATATATATGTATATATATATATATATATATATATGTATATATATATATATATATATATATATATGTATATATATATATATATATATATATATGTATATATATATATATATATATATATATCGACTTTAAATAGAGCTCAAAACTGATCCATTGAAAATACTTTATAATAATAATAATAATAATAATAATAATGAAAATGACCTATGAACATTTCGATGCAATATCCAGAACGATTCATACATATTATAAAATATTATAAAATATGGGATACTACATCTCCTCGGAGTCCTATTATTATTGTTATTATTATTATTATTAGTAATATGCAGACAATAAAAATAGAAAACATTCAAATCCAATTTTCATAGTTGACCCATGAAAATATGCAAAACAGGATGAAAAGGTATGCGATGAAATACAACCGTTCATCATAAAGGTGTAGAGATCAAGCAAATGGTAAATTAATTCAAACATAATGAGAAGAAGATCTTTGGTGTTATAAAGTCATTATCTAATTAATTAATTAAGATGAGAGTATGTTAGAGTAAGTTACTCTAACATACTCTCATCTTAATTAATTAATTAGATAATGACTTTATAACATCAAAGATCCACTTCTCATTGTTATTTCTCCATTTTCTTATTGTCTATATATACATTAAACTACTGTTACCTTTTGTATTACCTCCTACTGTATACCTTATAACAAGGATCATACATACTGAGGTAATTACCAGGTATACCTCTGGATACATCTATCCCTTAGATGGTTTTAATACCTGTAACTTATATATATATATACACACATATATATGGTAATGTTCCTGTTTGAGAAATAGAAATAGCAAAATAGCAGATATTAAATATCTGTGACTATAATGGTCTGTGTTTGAAAGTCACAATACTATATATGTGTGTATATATTTTAAATGATACAGGCAAGGGACACTTACATTCAAAACTCTGAGTTTCTTGATAACAATTTACACAAAACATGTTACTGTTCTTTTGTTGTTGAAGTGTGTGTGTGTGTGCAATTGCCTATCTGTATTCATATTCTTGTGTATGTACATATGTGAGAGATAGACAGAGAGACAGGGATACAAATGCTGTTTATCAGATCAATGTAATGCTTCAGAAAATATGTAAAAACTTTTCGATAAAACAAGATATAAAGAAAATATATACGAATAAAAAATATACATTTATAAAAAAAAAAAGAAAAAGAAAGGAACTGCATTTAATGCTGCAACGAGCTTAATGTTGAGTTTGAATGGAAGTAGAAACATTTCTCAAGGTTGGAGAAATGAAAACATTTTGTGGAAGACAGTTCGAGGGAATGTTTAATGTGACTATTCTGACTGCAAAATAGGGTAAAGGGATCACATGGGAGCAGCAGCAGTACTTTCTCTTTTTCTTTTCTTTCTTTTTTTTTCTTTTGTTTTGTTGAAGTAGGAAGAGTGTCCGAGATTGGCAAATGGAAGAAAAGAAATTGTATTTTTAGACTGGAAATATGAAGTGATCTCAAAGACACCCAAGGGCCAGATAAGTGGTGGCATTAAATTTGATGCTAGTTTAACCGTTTAGCATTTGGATTACTCCCTCAAATATAGCACCTGCTTATCTCCACATCATCATCATCATATTGTTTTGAATTGATCATGCATTAGCTCTAAGCTTTGAGATATCAATGATGTGGTCGTTTATATTTAGAATGACATTGTAAATGTGAGAGGACAGACCTGGCTGATTGTAACATTAAATGCGTAGAATTATTTGGGCTGGATTTGGCCATTTTAAATGCTAATGGGTTAAATCTATCACCCAAAGATAGGAATGATCACTTTGAGATTCAAGAGGCTTCCACTTAAAGAGCCATCAACCAAATTTCACTCTCAAGATTTTTATGAACTCGATGCTAGGATTAAAAATGTTTGCCCAAGGTGTTGCAGAAGCTACAGCTACATGTGATTAACAGGAAGTTCAGGCCTTCGAGGTGGTGGTCGTCTTTGAGGAACAGGTGTCATTGGGGCATCAACAGTTGTAGTATTGTCATTTTGTGGTAGATCTGCTTGCCAATGTTCTCCTTTAAGTGCAGCCTGCAATAAGAATTGGAAATTAATTAATAGAAATAAATAATTAAATCCAAATTCAAAATAAGGATATTAACCCTTTCATTACAGTATTTATTTTGAGATGCTCTGTGGTTCTTTCAATTAATTTTAAATATAACAATGAATTTAGTAAAATAACTTAGTTATCATTAAGCTAGTTTTAGGAACATAAATTGTGAGTAAGGTTTTGTGGAAGATTTTAATTCAAAACTTATGCAAACAAGACATTTGTACTACAGAGCCAGAACTGGTTTCAGCCGGGTTGATAATGAAAGGGGTTAATCTTTTGTTTTAATTATCCCCCACCACTGAGTATATGGTCAATCTTTTATCTTTTACTTGTTTCAGTATTTAGACTGTGACCATGCTGGAGCACTACTTTCAAGAATTTTTAGCCAAATGAATCGACCTCACTATTTATTTTCTTTTTTTTAAGCCTAGTACTTATTCTATCGGTCTCTTTGCTGAACTGCTAAGTTATGGGGATGTAAACACACTAGCATCGATTGTCAAGCAGTGGGGTAGGACACAAACACAAAGACACGCACACACATACACATATGACAGGCTTCTTTCAGTTTCCGTCTGCCAAGTCCACTCACAAGGTTTTGGTCAGCCCAAGGCTATAGCAGAAGACATTTGCCCAAAGCACCATGCAGTGGGACTGAACCTAGAACTACATGATTGAGACACAAATGTCTTACCACACAGCCACGAAAGTCTGGCCCCATCACATTTTGTCCCTGTGATTTTGCTAGAGAATTACATTAAAGACACATACGTCTGTGGAGTACTCAACCACCTATGTTCTAATTCAATTGGTCCAACAACTGAGCACTCATTGTCAAAACTGACAGACACCCATTTACTTTGATTACTGAAGGAAGTAATTCTTTCAAATTTCAGCACAAGGCCTGCAATTTTCAAAGAGACAGGGAAAGTTGATTACATCGACCCCTCTACCTGAAAGGTACTTTATTCTATTGGCTATGAAAGAGTAAAAGGCAAAGCTGGCCTTGGCAGGATTTGAACTCAGAAAAACAAAAAAGCCTTAAGAAAGGCTGCGGTGCACTCTTTTCCATTGTGCTAACAATTTTGCCAGCTTGTCACTTAATTATTTGAGTAAATAATTTAAAAAATGCTACTTACGAGGGGGTGCTGAAAAGTTCCTGGCTTTATGGGTATCAAAAAAGGCCTGGTGGAGGCCCAACTTTCCAAGTTCCTTTACAAGGCTTATGAAAAGGACTTACTGCAATAAGTGTGTGAATCTGAGAGGGGAATATGTTGAATAAAATCCTCCTACATTTTCTTTTTTCCAAAGCCAGGAATTTTTCAGCCCCACTCATATTTGACATGTTACAGGTTAATTATGGCAGGTGGGTCAGTATTTGAATATCAAGAATATAAAACAAAAGACACTGACTAAGAACTCAGACATAATATGGATGTAGAAATGAATGTGCTTTACTAACCACAAAATAAAGTGTGCTTGTGAACAGAAGGCAAAGTCCACCAAGGAATGTTGGTAAAATAAATACAAGTGGAACACACATTCTATAAAAAGGAATTAAAAAAAAAAATGAATAAATTAGCAAAAAAAAATGATTATCACAAAATTCAATAATCAATGAATACATTTATCTTTCACAAATCAAAAAAATCTTACTAATCTGTATTACTTGTTGTTTAATCTCCGGTTAGTTTGGTCTAGCTTTCCAACTGTGACCATCACCTCTTTTTTTTCTCTTAAGATTTCCTGCTATTGAGCTCTCACAAAAGTCTCTTAGCACCTTATTCTGTGAGGCCCAGCATTCTCCAGATTGCTTTTACGACAGATTATTGTGTTGTATGTCACCATTGTGATATGTAAGCAATTTAGTGAGAGTGGTCAGCGATTTAAAGTATGAAAGTGTTCATGGAAAAGACCAGTAAATGTGCTTTTGAGAAGCATGTGTAGATGAATATCAGAAGGCAGCTTTTCAACAAAACATTGTAATTTTGTTCAAATAGTAATGAGACCTGACAAGTGATGAGTGAAGCGGGCGTGTGTGTAGGAGACGGAGAAAAGCGTTTAAACTTATGACTGTAGAAATGATTTAGCTGTAAGCTATTAAAAGCTAGCAGAGATGAAGATAGCTAAGACTGATATAAACTACTCATGATATAGGTGGAGCTGTGTTGATATAGACTAACTGAATAGGTGCTTGCAAGGAGAAGTTGACAAAACGAAATAGGATGTCAATAATGTGGTCAGTGAGAGAGCTTAACATGACTCTGATGATTGCAGCATTAAGTTGGTGAGAAAGACAAAAAGGCAGGTCCCATCTTTGGAGAATCGATGTGGTTCATTTCATGTTCTACTGACTTTAAAAAAATGCATGCTCATCTATAGGGTGCTTTATGTATTAATATGTGCCCAGCTCTGATTCTTTTCCACTCTAGGCACAAGGCGCGAAATTTTGGGGGAAGGGGATCAGTTGATTAGATCAACCCTGAAACGATGAAAGGCAAAGTCAACCTCAGCAGAATTTGAACTCAGAACGTGAAGCCGGAAGAAATACCACTAAGCATTTCGCCTGCCATGCTAACATTTCTGCCAGCTCGTTGCCTTGTGCCCAGCTTTGATTGTCTGAAGTATGCCATAGCGCAACTGTGCTATGCCGCAACAACCAAAATAGCTTTCCTGACTTCTACAAGTCTGCTTTGATTTACTTCTCTACAGTCCATACTTTTCTCTAATCAATTCATGGCACCTTTCTACAGTCTTACATCATCATTTAATTACAACACCTGTACAAATAGTAGATATTTTTATCTTCTTTAACCCTTTAGCATTCAGGTTACTCTGTCAAGTGTATTGCTCATTTATTCACATTGTTTTGAATTAATCAAGTATTTTGATGATGTAATTGCTTATTTTCAGAACGACATTGTGTGGTAGGTGTGAGAGGCTGAATATGGCCAATTTGAACATAAAACAAGTAGAATAATTGGACTGAATATGGCTGGTTTAAATGCTAAAGGCTGAAAAGGGAAATAAGTAGAAAATTTTTTTCTACTCTAGGCACAAAGTCTGAAACTTTAGGAGATGGGGCCAGTCGATTAGATAGACCCCAGTACGCAACTGGTACTTAATATCCGCAAGGATAAAAGGCAAAATCAACCTCTGCGGAATTTGAACTCAGAACGTAAAGACAGACGACCTACCACTAAGCATTTTGCCCAGCATGCTAACGTTTCTGCCAGCTCGCTACCTTAAAATAAGCAGAAAATTGACTGAATAGACTGCCTTGTAATATCTGTTCCAGCTCTCTGTGTTCTGAATATTCCAAGATTAAATCTTGCTAAAGCCAGCTCTTTCTTTTATCCTCCAGGGGTCAATGAATAAAATATCAATCAAGTACAGAGACCAATTCTTCTCTCTCTCTCTCTCTCTGAAAATGGCCAACTTGTGCCATGATAAGCATCATGAGGAACCATTCACAATGTCCCTTCCTCTTGAAATGGAAAAGATTGAGCAAGAGACTAGCAACCACTTCTCATAGAAAAACTGATATTCTACTGAGACCATGAAGTGAAGAACTGATTTGTAGAACAACACAAAAGATAAACTTTAAAAAAGGAGGCAAACAAGAAATGGTTGGTACACTTACAAGAAATAGAGGACAAACCGAAAATAATATATTCTTGCAAGTGGACCAAAGAGGTTGACAAAAACTGTAAATGGAAACTGGCACCTGAAAATGGAAAGAATTTCAGTATATTTGGAGTAATGCTGTCAGCAAGTGACTGGAAGATTTAATACAGCATATTTATTTTATTAATAATGAATTATAAATTTTATGTAAATTTTGATTATTATTACATGCTGCCACCACAGCATGTTCACCTTGATGGTTCTTATGACGTCTCTGACTTTCATGTGCTGTCATATCCAGGTGCTGGTACAAGGCCAATTGTGATCTAATCCAACGTGAGCTCTGATCAGACAAATTTATGATCAAAAAGTTTTCCTGTCGTGATCCTGCTGCCCTTATTTTTCTTTCTTTTTTTTTTTAAGGAGCATATTTAAGATTACATTATCTAATGTGTCCTTTTTCTAAGATGTTATTATGTGATGTGAGGAAGATTTGGCTGCTGTGTCTAGTAAGTCGAAAGACCATGTTGAGATTCTCTCACTCGTTCAGCGAGAAGAGTTACTATAAGTAAGGGCAAAAATCAGCTGACGTAACACCAATATATTACTGGTACTTGTTTCATCAACCCCAGACAAGTAATTAGTGAATTTGACAGCATTAGTCATTAGTGTGTTGCAACAAGACAAAATACAACATTCAGCTCTGCCAATTACATCAACTCTCCAAGCTCAAACCAACGAGGAAAGCTTATACAAATTCGTTCTACCTGTTAGAAATAGTAGCAAAATATCCCTAAATATCACGTCTTAACGTCCTTAGCATTGAGAAGTGCAAGGGGTTAAAATAAAGAAAAAAAAAGACGTTGGTTAAAGAAGACACAAGAAAAATTATGCTGGGAAAAGAAAAAGCAGTGATGGTCACGATCGGAATGTCTTTCATGTAGATCTACTCGATCAGTTCTGATCTGGTATATCAATAGAGCAAAACTTTTTTAATGAATTCTTTCCCTTCGCTCGAGTTTCTATTTGACTTTTTTCTTTAATGCAAGGGAAACAACTCTGTCACGACAATAATGCTCACCAATTTAAGACGGTGACCTGGTGGAACCGTTAAAAGCATCGGGAAGGAAAATGCTTCGCAGAATTTCTTCTGACTTTACCTTCTGGTTTCGAAATCCGCCGAAGTTGACCTTGCTTTTCATCTTCTCGGGGTCGGTAAAATGAGCACTAGAGCTGATATAATCGCCTTACTCCACCTCACAAAAATTTCAGGCCTTCTACCTTTAGTAGAAATGAAGATGATTAAGACGTGTTGTATTTCCGTTGCATGCTTTCACTGCACCACTGAGTGCAGTTCTGCTGTATTCTTCGTGTAGTGCAGTGTTTTGTTTTGGTGTCTGTAGTAGAATTTACTTGTTAATTCTGGAACAAGAACTCGCACACCTGTAGTTGTTAAGCCTCGTATCGTCCTTGATGATTAAAAACGTTCCATTTGTGACCCTCCTGTTATTTTCCCCCGATACAGTGTAAACTAGAGCCCAGAGTCACATTTGTGAATGTGTCACTCGTCTGTAAGACAATAAGGCATGATTTCATTCTTTTTAGAAATCAACAGCATGGTATAACTGGTAGTGAAGCAATTCAATTATATTTCCTCATGGTTTATTCAAATGAAGGACATCAGCCATGAGACTTATTGGGGCCTCCTAGTCGAGCAGACAGAAGTTATCTTTATATCAGCAGAGATTTCTCCTAAGTGCCTGAAACACAGTGGAGTTTGCTAAAGAGCTCCCTATATGCCAGGTGGTGAAGATGTAAATTCAGGAAATAGATTAATATATTGGCTTCAAATTTTGACACAAGGCCAGTAATTTCAGGGGAGGAGGAATAGTTGATTACATTGACCCCAGTGCTTAACTGGTACTTATTTTATCAACCCTAAAATGATGAAAGGCAAAGTTGACCTTGTGGTATTTGAACTCAGAATATAAAGACATGAAATGCCACTAAGCATTTTGCCTGACACGGTAATGATTCTGTCAGCTCACTGCCTTAGATTAATTAATAGATTAGTTTACCATCTCAATGAATACTTACTTTCTGGGTGAACTTTTCCCTTTAGCTCGCAGACTGCGTGGATATTCAAACAAGAAAATAAAAACACCTGCTGCTCTGAGAAGTGCTCAGGAAAAACTTGGAAATCACAAAACATATCAAATTGGTAGAGTTTTGAAAAAGGTATTTGCAAATGACAGTGAGAGAGAAAGAGAGAGATTAATCCTTTTGATACCAACCTTTCTCTATTGAGAAATCTGCAGTTACTCTATCCAGATTGCAAGTTCAGGTTTATACCTGTAATTACTGGGGCTCTGGGATATGTAACACACTGCCTAAATACCGATCTACAGAAATTAGGCTTCTCAAAACCAGAAAGGAAAAAGCTAATTCAAAGACTATAGATCAAATCCATTATTGGAACTGTAAAAATCTGTAAAACTTTCCAAAAGTTTATCATTTAAATATATATGAGCATGTCTAGATATGCAACTATATGCATGAAAATACAAACGTAAAGCAAAACCAAATCTGCACACACACACATACATACATACATACGTACATACATACACACATTGTCCTGAGTTCATGTTTTAAAGTGATTAGCTTTCCCTCAATAGCTTGGTGTGAAGAGTTGCCATAAAGTTTAGTTAATTTTGTCAAAAGTAGAGTTGGTGAAGTGCAAACTCGTTTTTCTCCTTACATTTTATTGTTGCCACAAAGTACCTGGTGAACAAGAGAGACAGTGATGCTTTTGTAATCTCAAGGTGTAACCACATGTGTAGGCTATGTCTATGCAAGACATCACGCATGTGATTAGCAACTATCCTAAAATGTCGTCACGGTACTATCTCCCTATGCAGCTCAATGTTGTTACTAAAACAATTTACAATGCCATCCGCAAAAAGATGTCAGTAAGGCAGCCCTGAATAAAAATTTTATGCATAAAATAGCATGAATCAGAAAGACTGAAATAAATTTGAATATTAAAAAGCCATATTTACAATGGACGGATAGGTGTGCCCACCTTGTTTGTTGTTACCACAACATTTCGACTGACATACTCTCCAGCCTTTATCAGGTATCCTGATGGAATTTCCAACCCAACCTTTTCTACAACTGAATGTCCTTCCTATTGCCAACTACTCTGAGGGTGTAGTGGCTGAAGAGTCCATCAGTCGAAACATTGTGGCAACAACAAACAAAGTGAAGATACCTATCCGTCTAATGTACATAATTCCTCATCTCTAAAATATGGAACAGTATTAAAAAACCTCTCTGCAATAGAAATATAAGAATATAAACACATTCGCCCAATGCTTTTGGAATGAAAAAAAGAGAAGGGAACCTCCTGATAATGGATATATGAATGAAATAATTTCATAAAAAATAACAGATCTTTTTGACTTCATTCACATTAAAAGGATACACGCCATAAATTCCAAACTGCCATCTCTTGAAAAATCCAACAATGCCAATGATTCCACCAAGAATGGTAACTAGAAATAAAACAGAAAATACAATTTTAGAAATAGTACATTTCTAAATCCCCCAGAGAGATTTATGCAGTAGTGATACAATGAAGTAGTTGTATGCTGTCAACATAATGTGACAGTCCCCTGAAGGGAATAATACTACTGTTGGTTAGACTTAGGAAGCTGCACCGCTTCCTGTTGGCCTTGGCACATTTCCAGTGTCCTTATGTTCACAAGGGAGGACAAGCACCTCCACCCAGCTAAGCCTGCATCCAGAGACATGTTTCTGAGTCTTTGCCAGCCCAGTCAAACCATCCAACTCATGCCAGTATGGACAACAGACATTAAATGATGAAGATGTTCCCTTTCCCAAGAACCTAAGTGCAGCCATTCTTTGCTCCAGATGGTTTGGTATATTCTTTAATTCTTTTACTTGTTTCAGTCATTAGACTGGATATTTACAGTAGCCCATCTTTTATAAGAAGACAAATCATGTACATGATAACATATTTAATCATTTATTCTGATTATTATTATTCCAATCGGTTAAGATCAAAATCTATGAGGGCCACTGCCTAGTACTGCATCGAGGCTGGAGTGCTTGCTCTTCCAATTTGTATGGAAGGGACATGTTCCATTCACCAGACACAGAAGTGCTGTCAGACACATCTGTCCAAAATGTTTGTAGGGCAACAAAACTGTCTTACATTCACTCATCCAGTGTTTGGGCATTACTGACTTGCGGAGCTTTGTCGAACAGCTGCTGACGCATGTAGGACGGATCTGGTTATCAGCTGAGTCTTTTGTGAAGATTGCCCTGACACCTTGCTTTGGCCAGGAAGGAGAGACAGTTTCCCTCTGTCTGCTAGCTGTGGCGAAGGAGTTAGTGTGGTGGACAAGACTGGAAGGACTGAAGATAAATATTTCCCTCTTAGGCCAAACCCTCATCGACTTTTTTCAAGTTCCAATTGCAAAGGAAAGTGAGGGTGGAGAGGGAAGTTCTGGCTTTCAGTATTTTTGTCGAAAGGTGAATGTGATGAAGACGGCCCGTGGGAATGGGCCTAGGCTGAACATTCGCTTGTAAACCGGAGGAGTTGTGAAGGAAAGAGGCATCTGCTGAGGTGCACTTAGCGGTTGGGACAACCAGGATGTGTGGTTGTCCCTGGGATGAACTCACCACTTTTGAGGATGATTTAATTGTTATTGTTAATTGTTAATTTCACATGACTTTGTACTAAACCCTACTTGTCCCTATGTGTTTTGCATTCGGCCCTTGTGGCCAATAAAGAAACCATTATCATTATTATTAGTTATTTGTCAGAGTTATGTCACACATTCTGTGTCTCCTCAAAAAGAGTCCGACAAAAATCTAATGATAACAATAACAACAACAAAAATGATGATGATGATGATGTTGATGATGATGATGATAATAATAATAATAATAACAATAATAATTAATAATGATGATGATGATGATAAGCCAGACATAGTCTTAATTGAGAAAAAAAACGCAAACTATGCTGGATCATAGATATAGGATGCCCAGCTGACAACAAGGTATGCGATAAGGAAGAAAGAAAAGTCGATAGATATGACAGCTTAGCTTGGGAAGTTAAGCAGTTGTGGTCGATGAAAAAGGTAGCAGAGTACCAATAATTGTCGGAGCCCTGGGAACAGTAAGCAAAAATCTCAAGAATTACATGGAACAAATAGGGGCTGCAATAAGGGTGGAGCACTTGCAGAAAACAGCACTGCTTGGAACTGCTCAAATACGCCAGATGGTGCTCAAAAAATAAGGGGTGCTACCTTAGTTCAATGGTAGTGAAGAGCTGACACCGTAGTACATCTCCAGCGTTAGAAGCTGTGCAAAGGCAATGATAATAATAATAATGGTGATGATGATAACAATAATATATGATAACAATAACAATAACAGCAACAACAACAATAATAATAAAGCTTAAGTAAAGATCAAATGTGTGTTTATTGGCAGAAAATTACCATCTCCAAATATAACTGTGTGTGTGTGTGTGTGCAGGACACTGCAAGTGGTTACATGATACACATGAACTCATTAACTGATGACAAATGATGTGGAACAGGGAGTTTCTACAATAAATCAAAAATAAGAGACAAAAGAAAATTTGATCATTATCTGAAGCTTTTAACTCCAAGTACTTGAGTCTAAAATGAGAAGAGACACAACCCAACCCAGTTTACAAACAATAAAGTTTGTGACTCTTCTATGAAGGCAATAGGATTGACTTATTCCGTGACAAGAAAAAACTATTCATGGCAGCTTATCTTAGGTTTTTTAAACTTAAAAATAAACAATAATAAGGCGCAGGCATGGCTGTGTGGTAAGAAGCTTGTTTCTCAACCATATGGTTCCGGGTTTAGTCTCACGGCATGGTACCTTGAGCAAGTGTTTTCTATTAAGTTGTTCCAAAAATAATGACCGATTTCAGAAATAATTTTATTCTAGAAAAATTAACTGTAGAAATGTTTTGATTAGTCAAAGTATGAGCCATGCATCTCTGCCATTGATCAACGAGATTATTTAAGCCTTGTTGATGCTAAGAAATCTTTGAAAGCTTGACATGCATAGGTAGGAATTATTCCTGTGGTATGTCTGTCCTTCTAAGTGTCATGACCATTATAAATACAGTCAGGTGGCACTAGCATTGGCCATGTTCAGATGGTGCTTTTTATGTGCTACCGGCACAGGAGCCATTCAGGGATATGTGTATATATATATATATATATATATATATATATATATATATATATATATATATATATACACACACACTAGGATGTACATTTGAGCAAAAGAGTTATTAAGAGCTGAGCAGAATTTCTTTAGGTGCTTTCAAGCCGATGATTCATCTCACACCCACCCTGAATTTCTCGCTCTACTGCATTCGTTGGCAGATCTTTTTGTGACTTGAATGAAGGCAAAAATAATGAACCTGATCGGTGAACAAATGTACAAAAGTAACATACTTGCCCATTGCTTTTATCTTATTTTGTTATGCAACCATAATATACTTACAAAGTATGTTAAACGCTTTTATAAGTCAACATTGTGTTCTACTGTGTTAGCAGTGCTCTCACATCACTTGTTAAGGTTATTTCTACAGATTTTCAATAGAAATTATAATCAGCATTGATTTTGTTAATGGGTGTATATACCATATTGCAAGAGGTTTTTCTCCTTCATCAACACCACATCCAACCCATTAACCACCCACAAACTCATTGCTTAAATAGCCACTAAATATAGTGTTGTTGTTGTTTGTTCCTTCTCGAGCCATGCCTGGCTCATAAGGGCCAGTTTCCAGGTTTCATTGATGTATAGGTCCATCGCAGGTGAGCTGCTAGATGCAGGAGGAAAGAGTGAGAGAAAGTTGTATTGAAAGAATCAGCAGAAGTTCACCATTATCTTCTGCCGGAGCCACATGGAGCTTAGGGGTTTCACTCATAAACACACACATCACCTGATCTGAAATTCGAACCCACGTTCCCTCAACTGTAAGTCCGCTGCTCTAACCACTAGGCCATGTGCCTCCACTCTAAATATAGTGGTGTAACCTTATTGCATTAACCAATTTTCCATATTAAACACATTGCTGGAAGCTGGAGACACAACATCAGTGCTATTCTTTTCATTTTTTATTTGTTTCAGTTGTTTGACTGCGGCCATGCTGGAGTACTGCCTTTTAGTCGAAGAAATTGATCCCAGGACGTATTCTTTGTAAGCCTGGTACTTATTCTTTCAGTCTCTTTTGCCAAACTGCTAAGTTACAGGGACGTAAACACACCAACATCTGTGGGGGAACAAACACAGACATACAAATTAATGTATATATATATATATATATATATGACAAGCTTCTTTCAGTTTCTGTCTACCAAATCCATTCACAAGATTTTGGTTTGCTTGGAGCTTTAGCAGAAGACACTTGCCCAAGGTGCCACACAGTGGGACTGAACCCAGAACCATGTGGTTGGAAAGCAGGCTTCTTACCATACAATCATGCCTGCACCTATGTGCTGGCTATAATTTCAATAGAAAATTTGCAGAGGCAACCCTGACCAAGTATCTTTTACTTGTTTCAGGCATGGGACTATGACAAGTCAAAAGAAACTTGTGACCTAGTCTTGGGAAAGGTTCATAGTCATTCAGTCTTTTTTATTTAAATGGCAAATTTAAGGAAGATTAACCCTTAAGTATTCCGGTTACTCCATTAAATATATTGCTTATTTATTCACATTGTTTTTAGTAAATCATTATCTTGTAGCTTTGAGATTTCAATGATGTGATTGTTTATTTTTAGAATGACATTGTAGGGTAGGTGTGAGATGCTGGTTCTGGCCAGTTTCAACATAAATTAAGTAGAATATTTTGGCTGGATATGGTCAGTTTAGATGCTAAAGAGTTAAACTTAATGCAACCCTTAAAGACTCTTACATTTTTGAAGTGAGGGACCTTAATTTCATGTCACCAGCAGTATTTCAACCAACTCAGATCGTGGCACAATTTTTGGAACTTTTCAAAATGAAGTCCTGACAGGCAAGGACTTCCAAGAAAAGTTATTTACATTGACCTTGAACACTTGTTTTGTTATGTTACTGCAGAGAGTGATTGCTTTCTTTGATAAAGAACGCCAGTACTGAAAGCTTTACTAGTTATTTTAACATTAACAAATAAGTCCTCTTTAGTCAGAGATAAGTAGTTATTAGTCAAAAAAGCTTCACAACAGGAGTTGCACTTTCTGCATATCATCATACCAATCTTTAGTTTTTACATGAATGAGCATTGCACTCCTCAGTCCATCGAATCTAGTTTAATTGTTGTCCTTCACAGTCAGAAAAAAATGTTTAAAATCGTATGAAATGTATGAAAAGCAATTTTCAAACATTTAAGAGAACAGTCACTGCTGTGCCTGACCTAATTTCACTCTATCTATAGAAATTGGTTTCAAATTTTAGCAAATGGCTAGCAATTTTGGAGGGAAGGGGTATGTCAATTACATCAACCTCAGTGCATAACTGGTACTTGTTTTATCAACCCTGAAAGGATGAAAGGTAAATCTGACCTCAGAATGTGAAGACAGACAGAATACCACGAAACATTACTCTTCTATCTCACTGCCTTAATTCTAACTGGAGACATTGCAAACGTTTTCCAAATATCACTGAGTTTTTCTCCTAAATCAAACCATTTTTAAAACATCAAGATTAATAACAGAATCCTTTTATAATTCCCTTTGCTGCAGCTGCTTTCACTTCCACTTGATGGTTTTCTTTCTAGTCATTGGGAATAATGGTATGGCACAATACTTTATTATATTAGTAGCAAAATAAGGTGATGGGTTGTCAGAATTGTTAGCATGCCAGACAGAATGCTTAGCGACATTTCATCCATCTTCATATCCTTAGTTTAAATTCCACCAAGACCAACTTTGCCTTTCATTCTTTCGGGGTCAATAAGATGAGTACCAGTTGAATACTGGGGTCCATGTAATTAACTATCCCCCTCCCTCAAAATTTCAGTTCTTGTGCCTATAGTAGAAAGGGTTATATATTAGTAGCAAAATGTTAATTCCTTTTCTCTTCTGGTGACTTTGAAGTGTTTGGTTGCAACTGGTGACGGAACACTACCAGTTGGTACAGTCACAGGTTTGTGCCTCAAATGATTTAGGCTCAGTCAAGTTTCAATTTCCATTTACCAAATCCACTCACAAGGCTTTGGTCAATCTGAGACTATAGTAGGAGACACAGATGTTTGCCCAAGTGTCCCCACTGTCATGCAAGGAGACTGAAGCCAGAACCATGTGGTTAGGAAGCAAGCTTCTTACCACACAGCCATGCCGGCCAAAGCTTTGCAGTCACATATCATACTTCTTGTAAAAGTATATGTGCTCTAAAAAAGAAATTGAGTATTTCTTCATTTTAATATTTAATTGTGTTTATTATAGCAACATAGAAACAAGCATCAACATGCAAATATAGAATACAGTGAGAGCTGTGTGTGTATATATACATGTTATCTAATATTTCATGTGTGAGAAAAAACAGGCACTTACATTTTAGTTAATAAACTGGGTCTTTAGTATAATTAATTAAATACAATAGAATCATTATATTTTATTAATACAATAAAACTGTGATATTGTGTTTTCATAATAATAATGATAATTGTTTCAAATTTTGGCACAATGTTAGCAATTGTAGAGCAGGGGATAGTCAATAACATCACCCCTAGTACCTGACTGATATTTTATTTTAATGCCAGTGCCCTCTGACTGGCTCCCATGCCAGTGCCCCCTGACTAGTTCCCATGCCGGTGGCACATAAAAAGCATTATCCAAACATGATCAATGCTAGGCCCGCCTGACTGACTCCTGTGCCAGTTGCATGTAAAAAACACTCTCAGAGTAGCTGGCATTAGGAAGGGCATCCAGCTGTAGAAACATTGCCAGATCAGATTGGAGCCTGGTGCAGCCTCCCGGCTTGCTGCTCCTCAGTTGAGCCATCTAACCCATGCCAGCTTGGAAAGCAGACATTAAACAATGCTGATACTGATGACTCTGAAAGGATGAAAGGCAAAGTACACTGTGGCAGGATTTGAACTCAGTATGTAAAGAACTAGAAAAAGTATTCAGGAGAGGGGATTAAGATGATTAAACCAATGCATGATCTATGAAGAGGAAATTTTTCTTATGAGGTTTGCATAACACATTTTAAGAATTTAAATCATGAAGATGATTTTTAAAACTTTGATGAAATCAAGCACAAAAATGTTTCCTAAAAAAAGAGGGTTTTTTTTCCAGGTTTTGTTTTCACATGAAGACATACACCTTAATGATCGCCTGATTGTGGGTCTGCGTACCGGACCAGACACTTATATTCTTTTCAAAACTCGGTAGCACACCTAGCATCGTCTCGTGGCACAACAGTGTGCCGCGGCATACCGGTTGCGGAGCTCTGCTCTAGTGCTGTGTAGGGACCGGCATGCCAAAGTATAGACCCAATGATTTTTGGGAAACTTTTTTTCTAAAGTGCGTCTTGCATGCCACCAGACATGATATGAGCAAGGCGTAGACCTCGACCCCCCGTCTATGAGAGCAGTGACACTCAATAAGAACTGACAGGGGCTGTGTCTGTCCGTCCAATCCTTGCCGGCATGGAAAAAGAAGGCAAAATCATGCGTGTGAGTGGGACAGAGTGGGTAACATTGTGTTTGGTAATATTATTTGCATCCACGATAAAACTGCCAACAAACTAAATGAGAAATCAGTGCAAAGTAGATCGAGTCTAATAGCGCGCACCCACATCCGTTGTTTTTATGTCTTGGAAAAAAAATTGGCAATTGAGACAAGGAGCAGAAAATATCGCATATGCAACTTAAAGCTAATCAACAGGCAACAGACTATATGTACAACAAGGATGTTGCTCGTTATAAGTAGACACTCTTTCGATAAATGTTGAGCAAATATAAAAACAATTAACCCATTGTAAAATACAATACATTCATTCTAATCCACTACGTCAAAACAAAGCATTTATTTACTATTGTTTATCCTATATCCGACTCCTACGGGAACGGGGTTAAACCGATACATCGTTCCGTGGCCAGGAATGCCGAAGGACCCGTAACTATCCGTTGAGCCCTTCCCTGAAAGAAAAAAATATAGAATAAAAAATACCTCCTTATCCTTTTTGAATTTTGAAAGAAATACCCTACCCCGTCGCTCCGAGTGTTCCGAAAGCTACTTTTGCTAAATTTCTCTCGGAGAACCTGCTTGCGTCATCGACGATCGAGCAGGTCGGTGATCAAAGGTATCCTGGCAGAATTATGCCATATAACTCCTCATAGCTTCTTTTATTTTTTAGAATTTTCCAAACGTTTTTGAAAATTTGTGTTCTATTCACGGGAATTCATACGACTATGAAAAACAAACAGAATTTAGTGCAAGATTCAAGACTATTTAGCTGTTATTTTTAGCACATCTCACGACCACGCCATACCCTCCTCGTTTATTAGTCAGTCTGACGTGTATTGATGTTTTTCCATATCTTTGTCCCAAAAAACACATTTAATAGTTTATTGCTGGGGTTTAAACCAAAAATTCAGACTCTGTGATTTTTAAAAAAATTCGAAAAGTTCAATTTTTTTTTTTAATTTCGAAAAAAGTTATAAGGGATTATATGGCGTGCTTAAAGCAGAATTCCACCGGTATTCCAGCAATGACCATCCCGTCTTTTCTTTGGATATAGTGTATCTAGAGTTACAGTATTCAATGGGTTTTCCCTTCGAAGAAAAAAAAGCGATCTGAGAGACAGAAACATTGTATAATGCCCAATTAGTAAAAAAAGAGAATAGATTATACGTTAGAGTGGTGGGAGAAAGAAAGAAATGAATATGAAAAAATATATTTACTTAATGAACTTGCGATTGCTTGCTCGTTTGCCCACATAGCCCATTCGATTTGCCCCATGATTGAGTTGTGACGATCCGATCAGTGAAGCGATCAACACGTATCATCAGCTGTAATGTCACTATCATACAGAGCTAGAATATATTGTCATGTCAACACAGATACACTGTCATAAATAAATAAAGAAAACATTTCAAAATTTAAATAATAAAAAGAAATTATTTCCTTTTAAAATTTTCACTTAATATTTTTGTGTAATATATTTACCACTCTAATTAATGTTTAATTACAATAATAGTAAATAATCACAATTGTTAACTATAATACGAAACAGCCAATTGATTTTCGATATGAAGATATAAATAGCCACAATTCGTCTTAATTACAGAAATTGTTTCTTTTTGAATTAAAGAAGTTTTAAAAAGAAAATTACTGAATGCTCTAGTATACGGATTAAATTTCGTCTCAAAAATAACTATTCTGGACGAGTGGAAAACTTATATAAATCCAGCTAAAAGCTAAGCAGTAAGTTTTTACATCTAAGATATTTCAAGACTTTTTCCCCAAACGCCGGTAAATGTTTAGTTTAAAGAAATACAAATATTCTTTCGTGGCGTCAAAATTTCCAGTTATTACTTTTCAGGTTCTTTGTTTTTTTTCTTTTGACAGCCAGAACCCCTGCGTGTCTTTTTTTTTATATTTGAAAAGGAAATATATTAAAAGGGATACAAGAACTGTTTATTATCTATCGCCACGTGTTTTACTTCAGTTGTTTGTTTGGGTTATTTTTGTGGTGTAATTTGTTTTATCCAAATAAATACAAACAGTCTTTGCGTTTCTCTGGAGATAGTTTCGTCGAGAGTCAAAGTAATATCTTGTTAATTCCTTCAGTTATTCGTTATATATTACATCATACTAATAGTTATATAATGATAACTTACATAAAATATTAGCACATAGTAATTTTAAAAACAAAACAGATAATTTAAAAATAGAGAAGACGCTAGTAGTATTGTCTTAGACTAATGGATAGTCAGATTCTTTCGCGAAACCATGTGTTTTCTTGCTGTTCCCTCCGTCGTCTCAATAAGTTTTAAATCAAAGTCAGACAAAAACGACCCTGTCAAAGGATTGCGAATACAAGTGATTTTAGAAGAAGTTGCATGAAAATATGTCGCTGGTAGGTGACGTTGGATATTTAAAAATAATTTTCTCCTGCTGAGAAAGCAGCAGAACCCTAAAGAATAGCACAACCAAGGCGGGGACTTGCAGTGAAAGAATCTACCATACTGACATGCTAGGATGAAGAGTGTTTCCTATTCAAAATTCATACCTTAATGTCTTTCGCCATTGATATGAAATTAACTGACTTGCTCCAAAACCCTATTGATTACCCGCTTCATTACCCTATTGATCTCTGGCTATTTTAAAAAGCCTGCCAGCTTTTAAGTAACCGGTAAGTCTATAATTTCAAGTTATGGACTTTGCACAACTATGCTTGCATGGAGCCCAAAATATCAGAAACCACGCTAAATATTCCCATCACTATTCATTAAATTGGCATCCTAGATATCCCTGAAAAGACAGGAAGGAATCCTTTTGATTATTGGTCAGTTAAACAACAACTGAAAGAATGCAATGAGCCATTCATGAGACCTTTGTGCTTCTCTGCCTAAGAAATCCTTCCTCTTAGGCAGTGGCTCAACTTGAAGAGACTGCCTATCAAGCATCTGTAGTGGCGCGTGTGGCCGCCATCTTGGGAAGTGCCATTGCGCATGTGCAAGGGACTTGCCGTCAGCGGAAGTACCCGAGCACGCATGCGCAATGCAACAGGTGGAGAAAAAGCAATAGTGTTCAATCTTTTTTCTCTCTAGCAGCGGTGGCGACAACACGTATCTCTCAACTCGACCCCGACATGTGGTCGAAGCTTCCTTTGGTATTCTAGCGGCATGCCTATTCACCCAGGAACGAAACGGCTCTACTATGTTCTGTTGTTACCGTTATCCCTCGTGTTGTTGTATTTCTGGATTTTAATGATTAATATAAGAACTGGGGAGAGACGGTCGAGCCGTCATATCTCATCCAATTCTTATAACTGGTGACCCCCGACGTGATAACGGAATTACCTCTCAAACAACTCGTAAAAAAAATGAAGAGCCGACGAAAAAAAAAAAAACACAAGAGACGAGGGAATGGAACAATCCAACCAACTGCAACAGTTTTCTTACCCCGGAGAAAATACCATACAGCCTGGAAACTGAACCATCAACTACCATGACACGAGCCGTCGCTTATTTCTCTCACCTACGTGTTTTTTTTTTTTTTTTCAACACCAATTGAGGCCGAGAAAAGAACAAACGAGTGAACAGTGATTTCTCTTTTTGCTTGACTCCACATGGCTTGAAAAACAGAAGAAAAAAAAAAACAAAACAACGTTGCTTCCATCTATTGTCTTACAGGACAACACACAAAGAAACAAAAAATACTACATACACGCACATACATAAAAAATTTTGCCTGTATTGTTTTTTTCCTTGCAGCAACGACGTAAGGTTGGTCAACAATATTTTTTTCTACAGACAGTACAAAGCAACACCTGAGGTCTAGCCACTGACCACAGAGCACACAGCCAGTTCCAGCGACGACACGACAATAGCCTCATGGAGACCCAACACTTCGTTCAGCAGCTTACGGACCTCCAGCTTCTTAGGGTCAACACCAACTTCTTGCTACGCACACAGCAACCAACAGCACTCGCACAGGTTCTATCTCAACACTGTTTGTGAATTATTTCACCATGGTTAACAGCGAATACAACCTGCGAGAACTCTTGTATCAAGTACCCGGCTCGGCATAGCAGCCTCAACTTCACGACATGTGACTTAGCTCTACCTCCACACCTCAACCTCTTATATACAGACTTTCAATCTACTGGGTACTTTAACTGAGAACTGGTATTTACTATCCTTGTGTCTGGACTTTCTTCTAACGCCCTTATAGACTCATTTCTATGCTCTGTGTTACTTGCACACACATGCATCCATGTTTGTATACACATACACTTTGTTTACATGACGGCCTGCCTATTATTGTGTTTATATGTCACACTCACACACACAAAAAAAAAAAGCAAACACCATTGTTTTTTTTGTTTTTACGAACTTTTTTTTCTCTCTCTCTCTCTTCTATGCACATATGGTTCCACAATCTTTTCCAAGATTGATCTGGTTCACGCTTATCACCAGATTCCACTGCAGATACGCACCACCAGTTACCATCCCGCTTCTAATGGGCTGGTTGAGGGATTTCATAGGCAACTTAAGGCTGCCTTACGCGCCTCACCCAACCCGCAGTCTTTGGGTTGAATTTCTTCAAGGTCGACGCTAATGGTCGTACAGAGATTGTGTCTGTCGACCGTCTGAATATAGCGTACCTTGACAAACCCTCAACTTCCGTGGACGACGTGCCCGTTTTTCAAACACCGCACACACCACTGTCAACATCACTACCACCACACACACCACTGTCAACATCTTTACCAATGCATACACCATCAATACCATCACAAACACACACACACACCAGAAACCACTCCACCTTCGTCGTTGCGACAAAACTAAAGTGACCCTTATGTCACTAGATCTGGCCGGACAGTGCATTGGCCAAAGAAACTTTCCCAAACAATATACATTTGACATTTTTGTGCCGCCGGCATTTCATTTCTCTGTACAAACATTGTTTTTCTTCCATTTCTGTGCACAGTAACATGCTAAAAGAAAATATGTACACATTACATATTGTTTCAACCTTTGCATACACATTTGCTCATGCCAACACCTTTGTTGCAACTTTCTTTCACACAGACCCTTTATCTCTAGGTCAGGCTGAACTTTTCATGGTGAACAGAACTTTTTTCTTACTCACATTCGTGTCGGATGCAAAAGTTTTGCATCCGACACAGCATTGCTTTGCAAATTTATTGAGTTTGTCATTCTTTGTTTTAACAAAACAATGTTTGTTTTTTCATTGCATAATTTTAGCTATGTTTTCTGGGTTCGGCGGCCATCTTGTTTCTGCGCCTCTACAATCTTTCCTTGTTTCGTGCTATGCACTCGGGGAGACATTGTAGTGGTGCATGTGGCTGCCATCTTGAGAAGTGCCATTGCGCATGTGCAAGGGACTTGCCGTCAGCGGAAGTACCCGAGCACGCATGCACAATGCAACAGGTGGAGAAAAAGTAATAGTGTTCGCACTCTTTTCTCTCTAGCAGCAGTGGCGACAACACGTATCGCTTATCCATCCAGCAGCGGTGGTGACAACACGTATCTCTCAACTCGACCCTGACATGTGGTCGAAGCTTCTTTAGTATTCTAGCGGCATGCCTATTCACCCAGGAACGAAACTGCTCTACACCAACCTAGAATAAACTATTGATCTGTTGTTACCGTTATCCCTCGTGTTGTTGTATTTCTGGATTTAATGATTAATATAAGAACTGGGGAGAGATGGCCGAGCCATCATATCTCATCTAATTCTTATATATCATTAACCCATGAATCATTCAGAGGAATCCCATTTTGGTCATGGATTCCTGAACATACTCTTTTGGTCATTATCAAACATACATGACCTAAGGTGAGAATAGACATGCAAACCAATTTGAAAAGAACGAGTTTGGCTTTTTTTTTCCAGCCTCCTCTCTTTTGAGGATTGAGTCCTGAAGTTGATGCTGCAATTCTTGCACATTCTGCTTCCCATCATTTGTAACTACAACCCCAAGATACTTTAGCTTTGCCATTTGTCTCAGTGATGTTCCACTAACATAGAAAGTGTACTTTCTTGAGAGGACCAATGTCTCAGTCTTTGCAGCATTTATTTTCATCCCTGCCGTGCAGCACTCATTAGAGAGCCTATTTCTTGAATTTCAGAATTGTGTCTGTTGCCTTTGAAAAAAATTACCATTAGCACTACCCTTTCATCATCTAGCACAAGATCACCTCCTCCAATATCCCCTCCCCTCTCAAAGATTCCTTGTCTTGCAAAGTTACTTGGTGACCCTGTCAGTGCAGGTGCCACTTAAAAGCACCCAGTCCTCACTGTAAAGTGGTTGGTGTTTGGAAGGGCATCCAGCTGTAAAAACCTTGCCAAAACTGACCTCGTCTGTACTTGTTCCACATAAGAAGCACTCAGTCCACACTATAAAGTAATTGGTGTTAGGAATGGCATCCAGCTGTAAAAATCCTGCCATAACAGTCACAGAAATCTGGTGCAGGCTTCTGCCTGACTGGCTCCTGTCAAACTGTTCCACTCAAAGCAGGTGGATGGTAAACGATGATGATGATGACTATTGCTTTTTTCTTTTCATTCTGAGCATAATTTGAACACAATTTGAAATTTTTTAGTGCTCATTACTTTATATTAACCCACGCCGCTGTATATTCTTCATATGACTGGCATTCCTAGGAAACTTCCCCATGTCATTAACATTTCATAAATATTGATGTTCATGTTTTCAATTTCTTGTTTATTTCAGATTGGGAATCAATTTATGTGGTCACCTGTAAACTGCTGAAAGTATGTTCAGTTGGAAATTATTACTGCTTGGACTAGTAGTTCACTTAATTCTCTTTTGTTCCATATTCGATATCTACTTTAAATCTCCAATTGTTCATGGTATGACACCACATTCCAGTCCCACGTCACCTCCTGCTAAACGCCTTGTGTTGTTTGTTGCTGATGGCTTACGAGCCGATAAGTTCTATGAATTACAAGATGGCAAATCAAGATCACCATTTATAAGGTTGGTGTTCCATTCTTTAATTTGATTTTTATTTTGCTTTGGTTTAATGAAAAAAAAAAGAAAAGAAAAACACTGGAGCAATAACTCACATTTTCTAATTTGGTGCCATATGTTTC
Source organism: Octopus bimaculoides (assembly GCF_046866305.1). Lineage (NCBI taxonomy): Eukaryota > Metazoa > Mollusca > Cephalopoda > Octopoda > Octopodidae > Octopus > Octopus bimaculoides. The sequence goes on from NC_142943.1 coordinate 29,573,058, forward strand.
TGCTTTCAAATCACAGTAGATTCAACTTTATTTATCATCGGTCAGTATCCATAATATCGTGTGATTAAACCAATAAAACACACTTTGAGCTTTCTAACAAGAAGTTAGTATAGTTGATAAATCTTTATCCAAATACTTGGAACCAAAAGTGTTTCAGATTTCACAGTAATTGTATATTTGCACTTATAAAATGGAACGACTTGGTCTTGGACCCATGTTTAAACTGATAATCATTACCATTGTTGTTTGTCTGTTTTCCATGCTGGCATGGGTTGGATAGTTCAACAGTAACTGGCAATCCAGAGGATTGCACCAAGCCTTTCTGTCTGCTTTGCTATGGTTTCTATAACTGGATATTCTCCAAGATACTGACCACTTTACAGAGTGTACTGGGTGCCTTTTCATGTGGCACCAGTGGAATTTGCAAGTCGGGAAACAGCAAATTAAAAAAGAAAGATCATTCCAAACTTGGCTCTGCCTTTTACTCTTCCAGGATTTATCAAATAAGTACCGCTATTACATGAATGTTGGTTCATTTGGCTAAACGCCTCTATTAAAAGTAAAACAAGAAAGTTAAACCAACGTACTTCCTTTCTTTAATCTTTCAGAAGTATCATTGAAAAGAATGGTTCATTTGGCATCTCACATACCAGAGTCCCAACAGAATCTCGTCCTGGGCATGTGGCTATCATTGCAGGATTTTATGAAGATGTTAGTTCCATTGCTAAAGGTGACATTTCTCTTTGTTTCCATTATTCTCTTTCTATTTCTTAACCATTTTCCATTCCTATTCCTCTGTTGAACGTAATCCTTATTTCTTCACATTGTTTTGAATATATAATCCTGGATTATCTCATAGCTTTGTGATTTTGATGATGTGATTGTTTATTTCTAGAATGGCACTGTAGGGTAGGTGTGAGAGGTCAGATCTGGTGAGTTCAAACATAGAACAAGTGGAATATTTGGGCCAAATATGGTCAGTTTAAGTGCTAAAGGGTTAAATAAGTGAAGGCTCATGACCTTAGTGGTTAGGGTGTTGCACTCCTGGTCACAAGATTGTGGTTTCAATTCCTGAACCAGGTAATGCATTGTGTCCTTGAGCAAAACACTTCATTTTCCATTGCTCCAAGCCATTCAGCTATAAACGAGTTCCAGCAATAGTTTAGAAGTTAACCCTGAGACAGTTGAGCATCCTATTCAATGGGAGAGCGTCATAATCTTCAGTCACTTGCACACCATGGAAACCTGGTTAAACTCTGACCTTTTGGGTCCCTGTAGCTCAAGAGAAACCCAAGATAATTACTTAAATGAGTTTTAGCACAAGGCTTGCAATTTTAAGGGAGGAAGTAAGTTGATTACATGACTGCTACTTATTTCTTCTACCCTAGAAGGATGAAAAGCAAAGTTGACCTTGGTGGAATTTGAACTCATCATGTAAAAATGAACAAAATGCTACTAAGCATTTTGCCTGAGTGCTAATGATTCTGCCGTCTCACCACCTTAATGAGAAAGAATTTTGCTTTCCAGCCACATGGTTCCAGGTTCACTCTCACTGCACAACACCTTGGGCTGACCAAAGCATGGTGAGTGGATTTCTTAGAAGGAAACTGAAAGAAGCCTATCGTGTGTGTGTGTGACTCTGTGTTTTTGTTTGTGCTCCACCATTGCTTGACAACTGGTGTTGGTGTGTTTATGTCCCTGTAACTTAGCAGTTTGACATAAGAGACTGATAGAATAAGTGCCAGGCTTTAAAAAAAAAAGTTCTGGGGTCGATTCATTCAACTAAAATTCTTTGATGCAGTGCCCCAGCATGGCTACAATCTAGTGACTGAAACAAGTAAAAGACAGTTAAAGCTGAGGACTACACTACACCAAAGGATGTTTGCCGTTTCAGCCTTTTTTTTTTTTAGTTGTGACCGAGACCTTTAGCCACATGCTGTACTTGAGAAGACTGGTCAAGCCAAGTGAAACCGTAGTCATGGCTGATGCTGGTGTCACATAACTGGCAGGTAAAAGGCTCCTTTCGAGTGTAGAGCCTCACGGAGGCAATGACTGAGACCTTTGGCATTATGTCGTGCTCGAGGAGATGATCCATCAAGCCAAGTAAAATCACAATCATGTCAGATACTAGTGTCCCGCAAATGGCACCTGTGCCGGTGACATGTAAAAGAACCCATTTCACTCTTGGAATGGTTGGCATTAGGAAGGGCAGAAAACCATGCCAAATCAGACACTAGACTGGTGCAGCCTTCCAGCCCTGGTCAAACCATCCAACCCATGCCAGCATAGACAACAGATGATGATGATGATGATAAATCTATGATAAACTGGTTATCACATGTTGGAAACAAGTGTTGACAGTCTGCTTTGATAAACTTTCTTAAATCTTTTGTTTTAGGTTGGAAAGAGAACCCAGTAGAGTTTGACTCGGTTTTTAACGAAAGCTTTTCCACCTGGTGTTGGGGCAGCCCCGATATACTTCCAATATTTGCTAAAGGTATTGTTATTTATGTTTTGTTGATATATTTTTTTAGTGACAACCCTTTCTAGTGCTAGTGCCACAATAATGAACTGTGAACTGGTTGGAAATGGAAGGGGTGGGCCAGCCCCACAGCCATAATCAAAACAAAAGAAAAGACATGCAAAGCTGGCTATGGTGCCTCTCAGTTGTTTTAGGGGTGCAAGACAATGGGTGGTGAGATGCTACCATGGCTAAATGAAAACCGTCCATCGAAACCTCATGTTAATTCATGCTAATTTATGTTCCAAACACCAGCTTAATAACAACAGATTTATCTTAATAAATTCTTCATTCTTTCGAAAGTAATTGAAACAAAATCAGTGTTTCAAAAGAAATGTGGTAAGAAAAGGGGTCAAGAAATTAAGGCTTTCTACAAATGATAGTTTTCCTTTATTTCTTCCTTGGCAGGAGATTCCTACGAACACATTTATATGACAATGTATGCAGAGAAAGAAATAGATTTCGGTGGCACTGACCCATCCAGGCTTGACACCTATGTGTTCTCCAGTGTTAAGGTAAGCATAATGACTGGCTTTATTTAGAAAGGCAACCTTTAATTAAAATGCACTTCAGAACAAAGAAACTGTTAGCTTTCATCTTTTTATCTTTTTTTTCTCGCTTTTTTGTCATTGAACTATGGCCGTTCTAGGGTTTGTATTTATTTTTTTAACGTCAGATACTTATTCTATCAATCTACTTTTGCTGAACTGCTAAGTTATGGGGATGTAAACAAACCAACACCAGTTGAGTAAACACAAACAATAAGACCAATCATACATAAATGGATAAAAAAAATGAAGGATGACTCCTTCCCAAGTCGTAAAGAGTCCATAAGTTCGGTTTCCTGGTTTCTCCGACATACACATCCGCCCTGCTGGATGGGATGCCAGTCCGTTGCAGGGTTACTCATTTTTGCCAGCTGAGTGGACTGGAGCAACATGAAAAGAAGTGTTTTGCACAAGAATACAACACATTGCCTGCACCAGGAATTGAGACCACAATCTTATGATCATGGAGCCAACACCCTAACCACTAAGCCATATGCTTCCACACATAGATATATACATATGTATGTGTGTGTGTGAGAGAGAGAGAGAGAGGGACAGCTTTTAGTTTCTGTCTACCAAATCCACTTGTAAGGATTTGTTCAGCCTGGGGCTATAGTAGAAGACATTTGCCCAAATGCCACACTGTGGAACTGAACCCGGAACTATGTGATTCGGAGGTAAACCTGTTACCACACAACCATACCTACGCCTCTTAAACAAACTCTGCCACCCTCACTGTGTTAGTGAGGAAAAGTCTTCCATCACAGAGAAGGAAAACAGAACAAAAATATATTTGGCTGCTGGTGTTACATGTCCTGATGTTAACTCTAAATAAGTGTGTGTGTGTATATAAACATAAGCATTCCAACTGTGACCATTGTGTTTTTTGTTGTTCTTTTTTCCCAGACATAATGTCTCTAGAACGTCATACTTCAAAGTTACAAATGAATCAGAGCAAAACTGATGTAAACAACTTCTCAGCAGGTTTCTTTTTCATGGTGAAGGCAGGTAGAGTGAACCTGGGCATGTGTCAATGGCCTGGTGCAGAGGTTCTCAACTAGGGTCCATAAGACCCTTGGGGAGGTCCATATAAGATTTTGTTAAAGTTTATGAGCAATGAATTGCTTATATTTCTTCAATTGAGGGAGATTGCTCTTTTGTAGGAACCCTATCTATAAATATATATATGTGGTTATTAGTGGAAGGTGCAAACACCCACAAAATACAAAAAAATTGCAAAAAGACTAATGAATCAGTGCTTTCAAGCAAGTACCACCACTTTTGTTGTGCAGATGCTTTCTTATCTCTCTCTCTCTCTCTCATGAAATGCAATTAACCAATGCTGGGCCAACTGAAAACTTGTAATAAAAAAACTCTATTCTTTCTACACTCCATCATCAACAACAACTGCTTTCCATGCTGGCATGGGTTGTATGATTTGACAGGAGCTGCATCAGGCTCCAACTGTCTCTCTTGGCATGGTTTCTACAGCTGGATGCCGTTCTTAACACCAGCCGCTTCACAGTGTAACTGGATGCTTTTACATGGCTTCAGCATTGGATGCTTTCTACACAGCACCATCAAAAGTGCCACTTGTGTGATACCATGATGGGTGCTTTCTACTTGGCACCAGTATGGGTGTTTTTTTTTTTTGTTTTTTTTTCTTTTGCATGCTACCGACAGTATAAAATCTAATCACTTTGCTTTTCACTTTTCTAGAATTTCTTTCATCAAGCCAAGGAAGACTCAAACCTTATGAAGAAGTTGATGAGTGATAAAATCGTTTTCTTCTTACATTTGTTGGGTATTGACACAAATGGACATTCTCATCATCCACATTCAAAGTAAGTAAATCTGTGCTTTCATCAAATTTCCACGCAATCTTAGGCCTGTCACTCATTTCTTTTGTCTTGTGAAAGGCACTGTACTGATTGCCTTTGCAGGTTCTCTGAAACTGGTGAGATTCCATTTATTTTGGAATCCCCTTCAGATGATCTCCAATGTTCTCCTTCCTTACAATCTTTAAAATGGAGACCATATGTCTTAAGACAAGTCTTAGGATGGTGTACTCCCCACACCCAAGAAAGGTGATCCCTTGGGGTCAGCTGATAAAGTGATTTTTCATTTCGGCACATCTTTCACCTTTTATCTTTTACTTGTTTAAGTCATTAGATTGTGGCCATGCTGGGGCACTACCTTGAGGAATTTTTAATTCAATGAATCGACCCCCCAGTTCTTCTTTTAAGCAGGATACTTATTCTGTCAGTCTCTTTGCTGAACTGCTACGTTGCAGGTATATAACACACCAACGCAACAGTTGTCAAGCAGTGGTGGGGTGGCAAACACAGACACAAACATGTATGTATACATATATATATATCTGGCAAGGTAGCACACGTGGTGAGGTGGGGTTGGCATACTCCTTGCGGAGAAATGGGTGGATAGGGTCATAGAGATTGTCAGGGTATGCGATAGAGTGCTTAAGCTCAGGCTAGTCCTGCAGAACAGTATAGCAACAAGTATCTCTGCCTATGTCCCAAAGTTGTCTTGAATATGGAACTCAGGAGCTCCAAATAAATGACTTTTTGGGACTTTATTGTTCTTCTTTGTTGCAAATTGAATTGATGGAATGCAGTGGAAAAAGAATTCTTCAATCACTTTTTATCTGATGGAGTTAGATGAAAACGGAGTTGGATGTTTTTGAAAGGAAGCCCAAGCAGGAGGTAATTTTGTCAGTGAATTAAGAATTCTAAAATGAAGCATTGCTCTATGAGATATTTAAAACTGTAGAAGGCAGACATATCTGGCATTGATTCGAGCCAATGGGAGTTCTTAACCACGTTGTTTTAGTGTCTTGTTTTCTTACATGAGATGTAACCGAGTACTTTTCCTCGTGACTCCATTGTAACACACATTTTGCCCGTTTGATGATGGATTGTGATAAGGAATCGTTTTAGTCTTAAAAATTCCAAAGACTCATTACTTTCAAACTGAGTTCCATGGCTGTCATCATCATCATCATCATTTAATGTCTTTCTTCCTTGCTGGCACGGTTTGGATGATTTGACAGGAGCTGACAAACCGCAGAGCTGCACCAAGCTCCAGCTGTCTGTTTTGGCATGGTTTTTACAGCTTGAAGCCCTTCCTGATATCAAACACTCTGCAGAATGGTCACTATGTACAAAGCCAAGGGCACCAAACAAACAAAGTAATGAAGAATTGGTTAATAACTTGGGAAGTTGCTTTTGTGAAGAGGAACATGAAAGGGTAACTCATAACAGTTGCATGTTTTAGATATTCGTTTTGCTCCTGCAATATCGAGCGACAGTTGTTGTCAGAAACCTTAGTAGTATAAGTTGGTCAGTTAATTTGTTGAAATGAGGTTTTAACCTAGAATATTTATCACATGACCTAATTTCATCTGTAATATACTTTCTAAGATTATTACAATTGAATATTTTCACTAATGCAGTTTATCTATCTAGACTGTTGTATCCCATTTTTTTTATGAATTTTCCCTGTTGTATCTCTCTGTTCATCATTCAACATTGACTCAATATCTTCAGCAATTGCAGAAATTCCATGTTAAGAATCTGCAGCCAAGTTCTCTCGTGCCATACATTATTGCGTTTTATATGAAAAGCCGAAAAGCTAGTCTCCTACAACACAGTCATTGCTTTTCATGGTAGATTTGGGTCAACGGTCATAAAGGCAAGCTGTTGCCTATTGACCTGAAACAAGTTTGAATTTATTGTGTTAAAAACCTGATACTGCACTTCCTGAATTGGTTTAACTGTTGTAATGGCTTCTACCTCTACATAAAACTATTTATTTTTGTATGTTAAATTCAATCTTACGTTGAAAGTCAACAAGCAGAGTTTGCTCTAGAAGCGTTGAGATGTATTGAAAGATGCAAATACGGAAATCATTTTATTCTCAAACGCAGGATAATGCTAATAATAATATAGCATAAACAGGACAAACTATCTCAATTTTTAGCAGAAAAATCTGTCAGCGGTCAGCCATGAGACTATAACTCGCATCCCTATGATTACGGATGGTCTATCCTGTTCATGCTATATTATTAGCATTATACTGCGTTTGAGACTAAAATGATTTTCTTACCTATTTATTTTAGGTTTTATTCCATTATTCAATCTATTTGAATAGAAACACATTGGCCTCCTATTTTGCATTTTATCTGTTTCGAATAATGTTGAATTAATTCCTTGAGGTGTTTGAGTTCTGTGGAATTTCCAAGCACAGGAAACCCAGATGGAAGCTGTAATTTGTCATGGTCCAGTAGGATTTTACCTTCTATAAGAATTAGTCAAAATATTGTGATCTGGAGGTTGCACCTGTAGCAGACAATTCTCATCTGCCAACAATATAAATATGAGTGCTTTTATGCACCATGCATCCTTATGAGAAGTCCTCATCAAGGTGAATACCACAGCATTTGGCAGTCTAACAAAACATTAAGGTGGATATATATATATATACCACCCGAACGTGGCTAGCACCACCACCATCCAAACGTGGTCGATGCCAGCACAGCCTCCTCTGGCCCCTGTGCTGGTGGCACATAAAAAGCACCCACTCCCCTTGGAGTGGTTGGCGTTAGGAAGGGCATCAAGCTGTAGAAACACTGCCAGATCAGACTGGAGCCTTCCAAGACCCCAGTCAAGCCATCCAACCCATGCCAGCATGGAAAATGGACGTTAAACAATGATGATGATATATACACACGCACCCACATATCACCTTTTGAGCGTTGGGCCTCACAGAGGCAGTGACATATGACCGAGACCTTTGGCAATATGCTGTGCTTGAGAAGACTCATCAAGCCAAGTGAAATTGTCTTAATGTTCTGAGTTCAAATTCTGCCGACGTCAACTTTGCTTTTAATCTTCCCGGGACCAGTAAAATAAGTACCAGTTGAGCACTGGGGTGGATGTGATCAACTTACGCCCTCCCCGCAAAATTGCTGGCCTTGTGCCATAATTTGAAACCATCATTAACATTAAAAGATAATTATAACATCTCCAATGCTACAATCGCTGATGCTTGGAAGAGAGTTATTGCACACCACAAAAAAAAAGAACAAGCATGTCTTGATTTGGTAGTAAATAGGTTAAACTTGTTATTCAATAATTTTCACAAAAAAAAAAGAAAGAAAAATCAAAAATGCCAGAGTATTCATGACTGGTAGTAAATAGGTTAAACAAGGTTTGTTGTAATTCATTAATTTTTGAAGAGGCAATTAATGTCTGTTAAAAATTCTTTGCCTCTTCAAATTCCTTTCATGTCCTCGTCACTTGTATATTATTGTGGTTATCTTGAAACAGATGAAGTTTGCTTTACCTCTTCTTAAAATTAAAGAAACTTTTTACTTTTTTTAATAACCTATTTTTAAAATGTTACTGGTAAGTTAGAAATTTTCATTGTACAATAGTCATTGTTGTTGTTTTACTGCAAAGCAGCCCTGACCAAACAGCCAGACCTCATTTCAAAAATGTTCTGGCTACAATCCTCTTGTATGATCCTCTCAAGCATCACACATCTAGAAACACTTTAGCCAATGTGTCCCACCCTTATTAAGATAACTGGGTGTAATTTGAGTGAGTTTTGGCTGCTAATTCTTGCAAATTAAGTAACTAAGTGGAGGTTCCTTCATTTACTTGACTCTCAAACCCATAAATACCAGGACCCTACATCATCATCATCATCATTTAATGTCTGTTTTCCATGCTAGCATGGGTTGGACAGCTTGACTGAGGATTGGCAAGCCAGGAGGCTGCACCATGCTCCAATCTGATCTGACATGGTTTCTACAGCCCGATGCTCTTCCTAGCACCAAAAATTATTAGTGAAATTTTGTGTTCCTGCCCCCATTACCATAACCCCAAGCACCACTCTTTATTAACGAGAAAACAAAATAGATTTTGTTGTATTTGGTGATGGTCATTTTGCCAACAAGCACACACACACACACACACACTATTTGATCTTTACTTTAGCTTTATTGTTATTATTATTGGTTAATTTATCAGTCCTTTCGTCACACATTCTGTAACCTCTTCAGTGACGACCTGTTCTTCTCTCTGTCTCCTCTCCTCTCTAGTCTTGTCTCGTCTTGTATTTCATCATGACTTGTCTTTCTGTGGAATATATCCTTCTTTGCACATGCATTTCTGTCTGTATCTATGTGCACATTTATGTATTTGGAATGTGTATGTCTTGTCTGCGTGTGTGTGTGTGTATAAGTGGGTTTCTATATAACTCTGTTTGTGCTCATGCCTTTTCATTTTTCTACGTGATGTTGGACAATTATATAAAGTTTAATAAACCATCTTCATTTTATTAAATTTGATAGTTTGTCTGCCCCCTTATTCAATCTTCGTATCCCTCTCCCCATCCTGAAGGTGGTGGTGGGGTCTCCTTGCCATCTATGAGAAACATTATTATGCAGTTGAAATATCTGGCAAACAGAGCTAACAAACCAGTATTTCTAGTAATGTGCAACAGGTCAAACAGACCTGTTGAAGCAGCAACCTCATTGGTTCATTATATATAAAAGACAAAATGAAATTCGAAGAATACTTTTTGTGTTTTTCTTTTAGGTTTCAGTTCTTAATTGTAAACCAATTTGAATTATTTTACAGAGAATACATAAAAAATATCCAAATTGTTGATGAAGGAATCAAAGAAATGGTTCATGTTATTGATAACTTTTATAACAAAGATGGCAAAACAGCCTATATTTTCACTTCGGATCATGGTATGACTAACTGGGGTAGGAAACAATTTTATATCATTTTATTCTTTTATTTATATGTATATGTATGTATATATTTGTGGCTGTGTGGTAAGAAGTTTGCTTCCCAACCATAAGGTTCCAGGTTCAGTCACACTACATGGCACCTTGGGTGAGTCTCTTCTACTATTGCATCAGGCCAACCAAAACGTGAGTAGATTTAGAAGATGAAAACTGAAAGAATCCAGTCATACTCTCTCATACACACACACACACACACACACACACCTATGTATATATGTATCTAAGCATATATGGCTTTGTGTCTGTCTTTGTCCTACACACATGTACACACTGCTTGACATCTGGTGTTGGTGTGTTTACATCCCTGTAACTTAGCAGTTCAGCAAAAGAGCCTGATAGAATAAATACTAGGCTTTCAAACAAACAATAAGTCCTGAGGTCAATTCACTTGGCTAAAATTCTTCAAGGCAGTGCCCCAGCATGGCCAGTCTAATGAGTGAAACAAGTGAAAGATATATTTCACACACACACACACACATTACTGTTGCATAATCAAAGTTAGCCCTAGTTGTATATACAACTGTGCAAGGTCGACTTTGCCTTTCATCATTTTGGGGTCGATGAATTAAGTACCAGTTGAGCACTGGGGGTTGATGTAATCAACTAGCCCCCCCCCAAATTTCAGGCCTTGTGCCTATTGTAGAAAGGATTATTATTATTATTATTAAGGCAGTGAGCTGGCTGAATCGTTAGCAAGCTGGACAAAATGCTTTGCAGCCTTTCATCTGCCTTCACATTCTGAGTTCAAATTCTGCTGAGGTTGATTTGTCTTTCATTCTTTTTGGGGGTCAATATAATAAAAATACCAGTTGAACATTGGGGTCAGTTTAATCGACTCCCCCCTCCCTCCCTCCAAACTTTGTACCAGAATTTAAAATTGTTATTATAATGTTCAATCTCAGAAGTTGATTTTAAATTATTTTTTATTGTTAATTTGTTTACCTTTTTTTTTTTTTATTACATTCTCCGCACAGGTTCCCATGGAGCTGGTAATCCAGATGAGACATTGACTCCATTAGTTGCATGGGGTGCAGGGATCCGGACACCAATGCCCGCTGGAAAACACTCAGACTTTACTGATAATTTCTCTGAAGGTACCATTGTTTTGCTATTATATTTCACCATTTTCTTGATTGTTACCTTCACCTTTAGAATATATATTTATAGTATCTATATCTAGACCTTTGGAACCTGTGGAAGGAATAGACCCAGGAAGATCTGGGATGAAGTGGTAAGAAAGGATGTACAGATGTTGGGACTAGCAGAGAGGATGAGAAGGAACTGAGACTCCTGACAATTTGCTGTGCTTGAAAAGACCCATCAAACTAAATAAAAGCAAACAGGCTTGTTCCCTGCATTTCTAACCCTTCAGGCTCCTGGGTGCTAGTGCCACGTAAATGTCCCCGTGCTGGTGTTGCATAAAAAACACCCAGTACACTCTGTAAAGTGGTTGGCGTCAAGAAGGGCATCCAGCCGTAGAAACCATGCCAAAACGGACATGAAGTCTGGGGGCAGCTCTTCAGCTGGCCAGCTTCTGTCAAACAGTCCAGATACACAATGAGCAACTTTCAGTTTCTATCTGCCAAATCTATTCAAGGGGACTGGACCTAAGACCACATGGTTTGTAAGTCAGCTTCTGAACCACACAGCCATGCATGCATCTATTTACTGCAACATCAACCTTCACTAAATCCTCTTGCTTTCATGTCTGGAATTCTCTCAGTCTGGTAGAAGTACTAAATCATCAGTCTGTATGACCTCCCACTGACAGCCTAGGGTTAAACACTTTCTCATCTCCAGAAAGTGACAAGTATAGCTTGGTTGAATTGGCCTCACCAGGACATGTAGCTGAGGGCAATATCTGGGAAAGGACATGGTAATCAAGAGTAATACGGGATCTGTAAGAATCCTTGATTGGACCTAGGTACCTGTCCCCTTATTTATGGTAAATACTTAAATTTTTTTTTCTTGGGGGAGGGGGTATATTTGTTTCCTGTACTTGATGTAAAGCCTGCGTTATTTTGTAATACATCCTCATTGTACCTCCTGTTCATAACTATCATGGCAATGAAGAAATCATTTTCATCATCTTCATCATCATCATTATCATCATTATTATTATTATTATTATTATTACTTTCAGATTGGTTTCTTAGTCATCTTTTAAGAAATGATGTTGAACAGGTTGGTATAGTTTTAGATAATAATAATGATAATAACAATAATAACAAAAATAATCCTTTCTACTAAAGGCACAAGGCCTGAAATTTTGTGGGAGGGGACTAGTCGATTATATCAACTTCATTGTTTTACTGGTACTTAATTTATTGACCCCAAAAGGATGAAAGGCAAAGTCAACCTTGGCAGAATTTGAACTCAGAACATAGTAACAGATGAAATACCACTAAGCATTTTGTCTTGCGTGCTAATGATTCTGCCAGCTTGCCACCTTCAATAATAATAATAATAATAATAATAATAATAATAATAATAATATCAAGAGCACTCAGAGAGCGCAAACCTCTGACAAGGCAACACCAAATTCCTCTCAATTATGAGCCAGAAATGATTTTTAAAATGAGAATATTTTAAATTAACTCGATTGCTCTCACAAACGAGAATATTAAAGATGAACCCGACTGCTCTCAAGAATTAAGTAAAAAAAAACAGGGAAAATAATCCAGAATCCTTGTCTGGTACTGGATTGATCCCAAAATCTAATCAATTCATGCCAGTCACAAGGCCAAACATATCTGAAAGTTTCATCCGAATCCATCCAGCAGTTCTTGAGATATCTTTTCCACAGACAAACAAACAAACACAACTAAGGTAAGTGTGTAAGTGACCACATAGGCATAAGCCCCACGTGTCAAGTTTCATGAAGGTCTGTTGGATAGATTCGGAGGAATTAAAGTAACAAATTCACAAACGCACAAATTTGCCATTTATTACACATAGAAGCATATGCACACATGCGAGTACGCATGTACTCACAAACACACACACACACACACGCAGATTACCATATATGTAACTCTGATTTTATTTTGATTTTGTAGGCTGACATTGCTCCTTTGATGTCTTCACTGATCGGTGTCCCTTTCCCAATGAACTCCGTGGTAAGTTCATTTCATCCTCTTCTTCCTCCAACCTCTCCACACAATATCACCATCCTCATCATTTGATGTCTTCTGACCCATGCTGACATGGGTTGGACAGTTTGACATTTGCTATGGGTCCAAGGAGATATTATTGGTTCATTCTCACTCTCCCTTACGTCCAAGAAGCCTCGTGGCTCCTGCAACAAGAACCTGTTTAACCCCAATCTTTTCTCTTGTACCTTGACCTCCACCTAGCACAAAGCTCACCACCACCACCACCACCACTCTGATTTTGTAGACTTATGAGCTGCATGGTAACCACACTAGTGCCACTGGCACTAAAAGAGCACCTAAAACACTCTGTAAACTGGTTGGCATATATATATATATATATATATATATATATATATATATATATATATATACACACACACACACACACATACACATGGAGAGAGAGAAAAGTATTCATATAGATCATGTTTGTATGTATACATGTTCACATATACATGCATACATACATACATATGTATATATACAAAACTGACCTTCCCTGCGATGGTGCCACATAAAAGGCACTCAGTCCACTCTGGCGAGATGGTTGGTGTTAAAAAGGGCATCCACCCATAAAAATCCTGCCAAAACAGACACAATAAGCTTGGGGTAGTCTTCTACCTGGCCAACTCTTGTCAAACCGTCCAACCCATGCCAGTATGGAAGGTGGACGTACCCCTGACTGGCCCCCGTGACGGTGGCACATAAAATGCACCCACTGGTCAATAACATCACCCCTAGCACCTGATTGGTATTTTATTTTACTGCCAGTGCCTCCTGACTGGTTCCCATGCCAATGCCCCATGACTGGTTCCCATGCCAGTGCCCCATGACTGGTTCCCATGCCAGTGCCCCATGACTGGTTCCCATGCCAGTGCCCCATGACTGGTTCCCATGCCAGTTGCACATAAAAAGCACCATCCGAACGTGATCAATGCCAGGTCTGCCTGACTTTCTCCTCTGCCAGTGGCATGTAAAAAGCACCCACTACACTCTCGGAGTGGTTGGCGTTAGGAAAGGCATCCAGCTGTAGAAACATTACCAGATCAGATTGGAGTGTGGTGCAATCGCTGTCTCTCCAGACCTCAGTCAAACTATTCAAGCCATGCCAGCATGGAAAATGGACATTAAACGATGATGATGATTATGTATTATCTTTGTCTGCCCACTTTACCACACTGGCTTGAGGTGAACAGGTTTTCAAAAACCAAGTCAACTCTTATTCAAAGTGTGTGTGTGTGTGCATGCACAGCTATATTTTTCCTTTATCTTTTAGCTATGCTTCATACTTGAAATTAATGTTCATTGCATTAAGACTTCAGTTCTATATTTAAGAGATGAGGAATTACATACATTATTTATATTATTTACATTTGACGGATATTTATCCTCATCTTGTTTGTTGTTAACACAACGTTTTGGCTGATATACCCTCCAGCCTTCGTCAGGTGTCTTAGAGAAATGTCAAACCTGGGTTCTCATTCCTAAGGTATTTTTCAATGTTGTTGTTGTTACTATTATTATTATTCAGGTCACTGCCTGGAATTGAACTCAGAATCTTGGTTAATAGCTTGCGCTCTTAACCACTGCACCACGGGCATATGGTGTAGTGGTTAAGAGCGTGGGTTACTAACCCCAAGATTCCAAGTTCAATTCCAGGCAGTGATCTGAATAATAATAATATTAAAAAATACCTCAGGAATGAGAACCCAGGTTTGAAATTTCCCCAAGACACCTGAAGAAGGCTGGAGGGTATATCAGCCGAAACGTGTTAACAACAATAAATGTAAATAATGTACATAAGGTACATTAAGAATTGTTTATCATCTTTTCTTTTTGTTACAGGGAAAATTACCTCTAGAATACCTGAGTGGTGATCTTGGCTATAAAGCAGAGAATCTGCTTACCAATGCTAAACAAATCCTTGCCCAGTACACAGTAAGTTTGATTTCTATCCTAACTACTAAGGATACAAAGAAATGCTAACTCATTTATTATATTATTCTATTATGATAATGACGATGATGCAGCAAGACCAGAGCTAAGTTTCCATTGTATTTTCCCAGTCTATGGACTAGCTGTCCTATGATTGCTGAGAAATGGGGACCGCCAGTATGGCAAACTACCCATCCTCTATGCTACTTTGTCTCTGCTCGGTACTCTAGAAAGTACACAGCTACGTAATCTTGTAAGACTAAAAAATGCTTCATTTCCCCTCCCCATCTCTCTCTCTCTCTTCCTCCATTTCTCTGTCTCTCTCTCAAATTAAACATTGTACTTCTGCCATATTATTCTTTACCAAATTTCAAAACTAGAGTTCTTTGAATGTTTAAACTTCTAAGCAAATCTTTTCTTTCAATTCCCATTTTGTCCTTTTTTATTCTATTCTTACCTGATGACAGTGTTTTTCATTTTAGGTAAAGATGATGCTTGCCCAAAATACTTCTCTTTCCATGACATTTAAACCATTCAGGTAAGATAAAATATATTGTAATTCTCTACCACTATCATCATAATCCTTGTTTAGCCCTTTTGGTACTGTATTTCTGTTGAGATGCTCTGTGTTTGTTTCAATTACTTTAAATATAACAAAGAATTTAGTAAAATGACTTTATCATTCAGCTAGTGTTAGGAACATAAATTGTGACAAAGGTTTGGTAGAAGATTTTAATTCAAAACTAATGAAAACAAGACATTTGTACTCGGCCAGAGCCAGTTTCAGCCAGGTTGGTATTGAAAGGGTTAACGTCTGTTTTCTATTCTGGACAGTTTGCCAGGTCAGAAGACTGTGCCAAACTCTACTGCCTGCTTTGGTAAAGTTTCTACAGCTGAATTCTTTTCTGAATGCCAACCACTTGCAGAGTGTACTGGGTGCTTTCTACATGGCATCAGCACAGATGCTTTTTACATGACACCAACATCTAGGAGAGATCTTACATGTTCCTTTGTAGAGAGAGAGAAATTAAAAAACAGTTTTACTATTTCTCCAGAAAAGGCATCATTGCTGTGTGCGTTGAGGACATTCCAAACTGATGGTGAATACCTTGCTAGGCTATTAACTTCAGTTTGAAATTTTTCACTCATTTTACATTACAGCTGATCAACATTCATTATCATCATTTAACGTCCGTGTTCCCTGCTAGCATGGGTGGGACAGTACCACAAGAGCTGGCCAGGCTGAAGCCTGCACCAGACTTCTGTGACTGTTTTGGCAGGATTTTTACACCAACTACTCAGCAGAGTGGGCTATATACATATAATACATGTGTGTGTGCATATATGTATGGATACACATGTACATATAGATATATGCAAATATATATGTAAATCTCGTTAGATGCTTAGTATAAATTAATGCTATAGTGTTTAATGAAGTCTTTTAGTAGATAGTTTATACTTGATTTCATTGAGGAATTTTCAAATAATATTTTTGTTTTTTCTTTTCCATTTCTTTCAGTGAATTAACCTCTTCAATACAGGTAACTATACACATTATCCATATCTACCTCTGAACTTATTATTATTGACCTCTCAGTAAATTAAAGATTGGGAATAATATTTAGACCAGGGTTTAAATCAATTGATTTTATCCACAACAGATGAGACTTATATTGTTGGGTTGTGTCTTCTTTTCATTAACTGCCATTCATCAGAGCATTTTATAGGGCACCAGTGCCAGAGATTTCACCAAATTGACCTTCAGGCTATTTACCTTGTGTCCAGTCTTCATCATCATCACTTAATGTCCATCATCTTCCACGCTGGCATGGGTTGGACAGTTTGACAGGAACTGGATGCCTTAAAAAATTAGACTAGTGGTTCTCAACAATTTTTTTTACCTATGGCCCCTCTTCGGTTCCTATTTTACTTGGGTTGGACCCTCATAACCATTCCATGTTTTAAAAAATCTTGTTTCACATTTATAATTAAATATTAGGAATTGTATAGAAATAATTAAAATATTTTGCATATTGTAGCAACATAACCATTTATTACAGATAAACTTTAACAACAAAGTCTTATATGTTCTGAGGAATTCTGTCCATTATTTACATTGGAGGATATGTGTCCTCATCTTGTTTGTTGTTACAACAACATTTCTCACGGGCACATAGCGCAATGGTTAACGAGGGCTACTAACCCCAAGATTCTGAGTTCAATTTCAGACAGTACCTTGAATAAATAATAATAATAGCATCGGCAAAAAAATACCTAAAGAATGTAACAAGATTTTTTTAAACATGGAATGATTATGAGGGTCCAACCCAAGTAAAATAGGAATCGAAGAGGGACCATAGGTAAAAGAATTGCTGAAAACCACTAGTCTAATTTTTTAAGCCATCCAGTTCCTGTCAAACTGTCCAACCCATGCCAACGTGCAGGAGGTGGTCAAACTCTGTGTAAGGAATAGACAACCACCATATATATATATATATACACACACACATATGTATTTGTGTTCCCCCCCCCCATTGCTTCACAACCGATGTTGGTGTGTTTACGTCCTCATAACTTAGTGGTTCGGCAAAAGAAACTGATAGAATAAGTACTAGGCTTACAAAGAATAAGTCCTGGGATTGATTTGTTCTACTAAAGGTGATGCTCCAGCATGGCCGCAGTCAAATGACCAAAACAAGTAAAACAATAAAAGAATAAGATGAGGGTTTAATGTGGTTTATGTAAAATCAGAATGTGACTTCCTATGAAAAATATTCTTCATATTTCAGGCTGAGAAAATTCAACATATCCACAATCTGATCTATGCTGGCCAATATGAAGAAGCAGTAAGTTATTTAGAGTTCTTTCTAACAAAACCTTTTTTTTTTAATATCTGCTTTTCCATGCTTGCATGAGTAAGACAAGGGTCTGTTGGGGCAGAGTTTTCTGCAACCAGATGCCTTTCCTGTCGCCCACCTTCATATGTTTCTAAGGGAGCTAATGATCTCCCAGTCTATAAAAGAAGAAACGGCTTGGTTTCAAGACGAAAGGTGTTCTTCCATCAGGAGAATGCTTGACCACATATGTTGAGGATGATATTCCAAAGGCTGGAGCAATTTGAATGGGAAATGATGCCCCACCCACTATATTCGCTTGACATTTCTCCATCTGATTATCATTTATTCTGCAGTCTTCAAAATAATTTGGACAGAAAAAATATGAATTCTGTAGACGAGGTCAGACCGGTACTGGAGGAGCATTTTTCATCACAGACAAGTGAATTTTGGAAGAGAGGCCTTGCAAGTCTACCAGATAGATGGAAGAGCATTGTAGAAAATGAGAGAGTATATTTTAGATTGAAAAAGAACTTTAGCTTAATTTTGAAAAATAAAAGTATTAAAAAAACTGCATTATTTATGAGATGACACAATATATGATGAGCTTCTTTCGGTTTCCATATTCGGATTGAACCACAAGGTTTGTGGGGGGAGGAACGCTAAAGTAGAAGACAATTACTCAAGATGCCTTGCAGTGGGATTAAAGCTGAAGCCATACAATTGGGAAGCAAATGTGTGAACCATGCAATCATTTAACATCTCTATTCCATGCTTACATCGGGTAGATGGTCCAACAATATTGAAAAAGCCAAGGGATTGCATTGAACTCCAGTACCTGCTTTGGCACAGTTTGCATGGCTGGATGTCTTCCCTGAGACCAACAGCTTTACAGAGTGCACCGGGTGTTTTTGGTGTTTTTTTCTTCTTCTTTGTATGCAGCAGCAGCAGCACTAGTGAGGTCACCTAATTACATTGCAAGACTTGACCCCTGTCTACAGATTGGGAATGCAGTATCGAGGGAGGTGGCTTTGTACCAGGCATTTCGAGGCTAAAATATGATAGTAACTAGTATGTTGCTGCCATGTTATTCAAATATTGTACTTGAAGTAAATAACTGCTATCACTCTTTTATAATAATTGCTGTCATTATATATTTAATATTTGATATTTTAAGAATCACTCAAATTTGAAGGGAGGATGGAATTGATTACATGGACCCCCCAGTGCATAACTGGTACTTATTTTAATCAACCTCTGAAGGATGAAAGACAAAGTTGACTTTGATGGAATTTAAACTCAAGAGTCTAGAGCAGAGAGTCAAGGCTACTGCCTGCCATCTTCATTTGAAGGGGTTTTTTGGGGAAAATATGACATACTTTATTCTCTCTTTCAGATTGTAGAAGGGAACAGATTAATAGATCTCAGTTTGAAAGGGCTACAGTATTATCAAACATATAACAGAATGTTATTGGGGTAAGTTCTCTTTTTCTCTCTCTCTCTCTCTCTCTTTCCGCACTTTGCCCCTCATACCTAAATATACATATATTACAATGTGTGCGTGTGTGTGTGTATTCACCTAACCATAAAGTTACACAAGTAACCAGAAACAGGACCCAGCCTTGCCCAGGTTTATGAGCAGTTATTATTTTTGAAAAATTACTTTCAAAAGTACTCCTCATCTTCATTTTAGTCCAGACACCATTGACCTGACACCAGCCTCAGCCTCCCTTTATGATTTTACTATTTTATGCCACAAGACAACAAAATCTATTCTTGTATTTGAACCGTTTCATTAACAGCTTGTTACGACTTTTCTATTTCAGTACGAGTGTGTCTTTCAGTTTTGTTGGCTGGATGCTTTTTGTCGCCTGCCTTTTGTTACAAAAGCATTCTGGTTTGATGACGACAAGTTTCCAAATGCACATTATGAACTTGCGTTGGTGGCCAATGAAGAATTCCATTGACATTAGTATTCTTGTAATCATATGTGTTATTATTGGTTTCCTCTTTGGTAAGTTAGTTTTTTTTTTTTTTCTCTTCTGTTTTTTTTATATCTTTTGTGGAGGACAAAATGCCAAATGTTTCCATTAAATACTGGTTTTAAATTTCTTTTGCTCTAGGCCAGCAATTTTGGGGGAGGGGTTAGTCGATTACATCAACCCCCAGTGCTCAACTGGCACTTAGTTTATCAACCTGTCTGTGTTTCTCCCCCCCCCCCCAACACTTGACAACCGGTGTTGGTGTGTTTACATCTCTGTAACTTAGCAGTTTGGCCAAAGAGACCAATAGAATAAGTACTCTGGTAGATTCATTCAACTAAAAATTCTTCAAGGTGGTGCCCCAGCATGGCCACAGACCATTGACTGAAACCAGTAAAACATTAAAAGATATAACAGAATTTTTTTAAAGCAGATTCTGGAAAATTCTAGGCTCCCACAAGAAGAGAAGGCTTTTAATATATTTCATTAAAAAATCTTCACCATTTCAAAGTAATGTTCTAGCATGTTCTTCTTGTTATTCTATTTGGATAAATTCTTTCTTCAATTCTTTTTTTTTTTTTCTTTGATAACACCAACCATTTTACAGAGTATACCAAGTGCTGGCATGGGTGCTTTTTTTTTACATGCTGCTAGCACAGGTGCTTTTAATATGTCACCAGCACAGGTGCTTCTTGTGTGGTGCCAGCACAGGTTCTCTTTATGTGACACCAGCCCGGGTGCTTTTTATTACATGATAATACTTTCTCATGGACAGATTTGTATAATTCTATCTTATTGAAGATAGGACCAGGATCTGTTTCTAACTTGGAACTACTTCATTCATGTCTCTAACACCATTACCAAAGGCATGCATGTTACTACATCATACACACTAACAATACAAATGTGAAATGAAAAAAAAAACAATGGAGAAATAACAATGGTTTGTTCTGGTTTCTTTCCAGTGACGTCATCGCCTCTCATGTATTACATGTACTTGCTTTTACCAGTTCTAATCTGGAGAAGTGTTATTCACAGGTAAGTGTTTTTTGCATCATTATTGTGATTGGCTGCAGGTGTTCAAACACCTTCACCTAATCATTTCATTCCATGTTCTACAAGGCATGGCTGTGTGGTAAGAAGTTTACATCCCAACCACATGATTCCTGGTTCAGTTCCACTGCATGGCACATTGGGCAAGTGTTTTCTACTACAGCCTTGGGCCAACCAAAGCCTTGTGAGAGGATTTGGTTGACGGAAACTGAAAGAAGCCCGTGTGTTTGTTTATCCCCCACCACCACCATTTGACAGTGTTGGTATGTTTACATCCCTGTAACTTAGCAGTTTGGCAGACGGGACTGATACAATAAGTTCCAAGCTTAAAAAACTTAATAAGTACTTGGATTGATTCATTTGTCTAAACATTCTTCAAGACTGTGCCCCAGCATGGGCTGCAGTCTAATAACTGAAGCAAATAAAAGATACTGCTTAGTATATTGTCGTATCCAATGCATGTAAATATTCAATAGAACTGAAAGTACTAAGTATGTGGGTGGGTTGGTGTGTGTGCGTGTGTGTGTGAATTCTTAAGGTTTGTAATCTAAGCCCATTGTTTCTTTTTGTCTTTACTTTAACACCCATCATTTTCCCCATCACTAATTTAATGCTTTCTTCCCATTAAAAACGGGGCCAATTTTCACAGGGAATGAGTACAGTTGAGAAAATCAGCCCCAGTATAATACTGATGCTTCAATTTTCTAAACCTCAGGAGATAAAAACTGAATATGACTCCCAAGGTGGGATTTGAACTCAGGACTAGAGTCACTGAAGTCCAGTGTCCTTACGTTTCTAGCAAACTACCCAGAACCTCTTCTTACACATAATTCATATTGCTCTTTATTTTTCCAGGAAAGATATTGTATTTGCTGCTGTCAAGGCTGCTTATGAAAATCGTATTCTCCACTCAATTGGACTGGAATTGATTGTTACTTTTATAGGGTTGGAGATTTTGGTAAGAATTTGATGCTTTGTTTTTATTTTTTTATCTTGTTTGCATTCATTAGACTGCAGCCATGCTGGGGCATCACGTAGAAGGATTTTTTAGTTGAATGAATCGACCCCTGTACTTATTTTTTTAAGCTTTGTACTTACTCTATCAATCTTTTTTGCCAAACCAATAAGTTAGGTCATAAGCACACCAACATCAGTTGTCAGGCGATGCTGGAGGACAAACACACGCACGTGTGCACACGGAGCAAAGTGGCTGAGCTCCTTTTGAGTGTTTGGCCTCACAGAGGCAATGACCAAATCCTTTGGCATTGTTATGCTTGAGAAGACCCATCAAGCCAACTAAAATCGCACTAATGGCAGACACCAGTGTCACACAAATGGCATCTGTGCCATTAGCACATTAAAGCACCCATTACATTCTCAGAGTGGTTGGCATTAGGAAGGGCATCCAGCTGTAGAAAACCATGCCAGATAGGACTGGAGACTGGTGCAGCATTCCAGCTTATCAGCCCCAGTCAAACTGTCCAACCCATGCTAGCATGGACAACAGACATTAAATGATGATGATGATGATGATACATACATCTTTCTTTCAGTTTCTGTCTACCAAATCCACTGACAAGGTTTTGGCCATCCCAGGGCTATAGTGTCACATAGTGGAACTAAACTCAGAACCATGTCGTTGGGAAACAACTTTACTTCTTTTTAAGACTGCAATATTTCCTGACTTGTCCCAAAGACTATTTTTAGCAGAGAAAAATGTGAGAAACCTTTGATCTTCATACCATTTAAAGTGTTTGCTGTTGAACACCAAGTTAATAGACTTATAAGCAAAAGCATTCCATCTTTCTCCATACATTGTATTTAACACTACAATTCCCCAAAGCATTCCATACTTTTATCCTTTAGCACACTGTAAGTGCATCATGTCACTGTATGAGTTTTCTCCCCTGTAGTAACTGAGTAGTGACTGGAAAATGCTGTGTACTAAAGGTTAATATATAGTGAGGTATGGTCTTTAGGAGATTTGGCTGCATTACATCTGTGTTCATCCTGTCCTTGTCTTATGCTTTGGGCACCTAGGACTACATTATCCACTGTAATCTTGTAATTTATGAAGATTTGGCTGCTATTTCTAACTGTTCAAACGACCACATACAGGCTCCCTTATTGACTTGGAGCTCAACTGGTTTAATGTATTGATAATGTAAACATGATATTTCCACTACATCATAACAAATCATTGATTAATTATTGGTACTGTCCTCACTTATATTCCACAGGTCTACAGCTTCTTTGAGAGGAAAGCAATTGCTATTGGTCTCATCTTGATGGCCCTGTGGGCACCACTTTCCTTTTACTGGCAAAATAATAAGGTCAGTTACATTCACTACAGAATAACTTTTAGAAAATTACTATTTTTAAATCTCACGAGAGATATTCAGCAACAGTACTTTGGCATAAAGATTATTTGCCAACATAACATAGCAGTCCTGGTTTAGGATGAATGTTGCTGTAATTTAGCCCCAGGAGACATTGTCTCCAGCTGGCTATATGATACGACCTGTGTCCTTATATTTTTGAACAAGGGAATCTAGCACCCCTACTTAACTCAAAACAATATAGCCAGCTGGAGATGATGTCTCCTAGGGCTAAATTACAGCAACTTTCGTCTTAAACCAGGACTGCCATGTTATGTTGGCAAATAATTTTTACTCCAGAATAACGTTATTTTTGTTTTTGTGCGGGGTGGGTGCTATTGTTGTTGTTTCAGAAACCAAAGAAAACCTTTTCCATTCCATGTTTCTGTGAGAAAAAAAAAAGTGAATGAATATGTAGAGTGTAACATGGACATATTCATTTAGTCCACTGTTTTTCTTCTTCCAGAAACATGGAGTGGAAAAGGTTTATACAGCCATGTATGTCTCTCTCTCTCTCTATCTCTCTCTCTCTCTCTCTCTCTCTCTCTCTATCTCTCTCTGTCTCTCTCTCTCTCTATCTCTCTCTCTCTATCTCTCTCTATATATATATATATATATATATATATATATGGGAGAATGTACGAAAAAACAACAACAGACGAGGACAGGTGGTGTAAATAACAAAAGGATGTATTAGTATGGCGCTCGGGAATACGGAAAGTCTTTGACGTTTCAAGTTACGCTCTTCAACAGAAGAGAAAAAAAATTGAATAGTGTTCAGTCAACGGTCAATCATAATAATGGCTGACCAGAAGTTAGAAATTCTTTTTTCAGGAGAGCTAAGAAAAGGGGGAGATAACAAACGGTGATCGAAGAGCTAGGGGCTGTGTGTGTGGAAGATAGAAAGCTGGTGATCTTGACATATGTAGTGTGAAAATGGGGAAGGGAGAAAGGAGTTGGTCAGTTGTAGTGTGTGCGTGGTGTGATGCGAGGGTATTGGTGTGATGTGATGTGAGGGTGTTGGGAGGTGGGGAAGGCATGGGTGGAGTGTGGGGTATGTGGGTAGGGGTGGGTGTAAGGAATTGGATGGGGTGTGGTGGGATGAGCTTATGAGGGGGTGTTGACGATGAAGGGGGAAGGTGGATGTAAGAGAGGGGGAAGGTGGGTATGGGAGGAGAGAGGGTGGGTATAAGAGAGGGAAGGTGGATGTGAGAGAGGGGGAAGGTTCGTATGGGGGGGAGAAAGAGAGTGAGAGAGGGGAGAGTACGAGAGTAGAGAGTGAGAGTAAAAGAGTAGGGGTGAAGAGAAGTACAAAGAAGTAGGATAATACAGTTCTATATTTAAGAGATGAGGAATTATTTACATTATCTACATTTGACGGATATTCGTCCTCATCTTGTTTGTTGTTAACACAACGTTTCGGCTGATATACCCTCCAGCCTTCGTCAGGTGTCTTGGGGAAATTTCGAACCTGGGTTCTCATTCCTATCGATGTTACTATTATTATTATTATTATATTATTATTATTATTATTATTATTATTAATCAGGTCGCTGCCGTGAATCGAACTCGGAACCTTGGGGTTAGTAGCCCGCGCTCTTAACCACTACGCCATATGCCCGTGGGCAATTATGGGGTGAATTTTAAGGCTTATAAATCTATTATTTTTCTATCCTTCCTCAATACCGGTTCCCATATGCTATTCATATCTGCACTCGGTCTGCTTAGGAGGTTGTTGTGTCCTAGCATATGTGCTGCTTCTTTTAGTTTTCGTATTTTCCAGTGTTGTTCCCTGTCTATTAAGTTAAAATAATAGACAGGGAACAACACTGGAAAATACGAAAACTAAAAGAAGCAGCACATATGCTAGGACACAACAACCTCCTAAGCAGACCGAGTGCAGATATGAATAGCATATGGGAACCGGTATTGAGGAAGGATAGAAAAATAATAGATTTATAAGCCTTAAAATTCACCCCATAATTGCCCACGGGCATATGGCGTAGTGGTTAAGAGCGCGGGCTACTAACCCCAAGGTTCCGAGTTCGATTAATAATAATAATAATAATAATAATAATATATAATAATAATAGTAACATCTATAGGAATGAGAACCCAGGTTCGAAATTTCCCCAAGACACCTGACGAAGGCTGGAGGGTATATCAGCCGAAACGTTGTGTTAACAACAAACAAGATGAGGACGAATATCCGTCAAATGTAGATAATGTAAATAATGTAAAGAAGTAGGAGTCGGAGCAGGAGGGGGAAAGATGGGTGGTAGGAGGGAGGAGGGGGTTAGATGAAGAGGGGAGGGGAGTTGAGCCCATGTGGAGCAAAGGAGCGAAGAGAGAAGATTAATCCCTGTTCACGGCGCAAACGGGAGTCCGGATGGCCCCTGTGCATGGACAATCCAAACACGGACAGGTGTTGCTGCAAGGAGTGGCCGGCAGAACGGAAGTGGCGTGACACCGGGGTGTCATTGCCAACGTTGATGTCTCGGAGGTGTTCCGCGAATCGGTCGGCCAGGCGGCGCCCCGTTTGTCCGATGTACAGAGAATGGCAGAGAGCAGGAGATGCAATAGATGATGTTGGTAGAAGTGCAGGTGAAGGAGTCGGTGATGGGTGCTGGTGAGGAGGGTGGTGTTGGAGAGGTAAGGGCAAGTGCGGCAGCGTGGGCGGGAGCATGGGAACGAGCCAGGTTGGGTTGGGGAAGAAGCTGTGGACCAAGAGGTCCCGTAGGTCGTGGGCTCGTTTGAAGGAGGGGAGGGGAAGATGTGGGAGGTGGAGGGGGTCGGACTGGAGGCGCCGAAAAGCTCGGAGAATGGAGCGTTGGAGGGGTAGGGTGATGGGATGGTAGGTGAGGGGAAAAGGGAGGGCAGGTTCGGGGGGGGGGAGCAGATGCACGGTCCACAGAACGTGCTCTGGCAAGGGCGGTGTGGATGGTGGTGGGTGGATATCCACGCAGGCTAAAGTGGTGAGCCATGAGTTGAGACTGAGTCTCAAAGTCATGGCTGTCGCTACAAAGTCTGCGTAGACTGAGGAATTGTATATATATATATACACACATTGTCATCGTTAAATGATGATGAGAAATATGTCACATTTTAAAATTCTTTTACAGCTCCCAATTTTAGGCTGGGTTACTTCCTGCCTAGCACTTGCCGTTTTCCCTCTCCTGCCAACAGTGAACAAAGATAGAAATTACAAATTAGTGTAAGTATCACATATTCTATTACCAAACTCTATTTTGTCCATTATTGGTGATTGCATCCGGTTGTATGTCTTGATGAAAACTTAATAACCATTGCCTGAAGTATGTAATAAATATATATATATTTATGTCTGTATAATGTGTTGCTCGAACTGATTTGGTTGTTGTTTCTAGTGGCTATATAAGCTGGTTCAGGTGATATCACATGCAGGAAAACAATGGAATAGGAGAAAATACTTCGTATGAAGAATGGAATGAAAACAGCCTTCCCCTATGGAATCCATTTAGGGTTCAGCTTAAAATCCCAACAACATTACTGAGTGACATGGCTGTGTGATTAAGAAGCTTGCTTCCTAGCCACATGGTTCTGGGTTCAGTCTCACTATGTGGCACCTTGGGCAAGTGTCTTCTACTATAGCCTTGGACCAAACAAAGCCTTGCCTGTAGATTTGCAAGAAGGAAACTGAAAGAAGCCCATCATGTATATATATATATGTGTGTGTGTGTGTGTACTCTTATCTAGATATCATGTGATAGTTGTAAATGAGTATTATCGTCATCTACATAGAAGTGAGGTTGTTCCTTTCTAGTCTTCTGTGAGAAATATGTCAGTCCATAGGGAAATATTTCCTTGCTTGGAAACAGGTGTAGGTTGCTGACAGGAAAGGCATCCAGCCATAGAAAAATCTTCAACAGCAAATTCCAACTACACCATGGAAGCATGGAAGAACAGATGTTAACACAGTGGAGAAAATGATGGCAAGATGGTAAATTCCATTAGAAATACAATAATTAAGGTACTAAACCATTTCCTCTACAGACTTTGTCTCACCTTCACTAAGTGAGCTTGGAGATTTTTCTGAATCTTGCTAGAATTTATTAAATTTCTTGACATCAAATCAACAATTGTCTAAACTATTGTTATGTTCGTGTGGGTGTGGGTGTATATGAATTAGCATGTTTAGAACTATTTTGTTATGTGCACTTAGTAGACAGTATGAACTGTGAATAAAGCAAATGCACCGTGATATTCCAGACATTTCTGTTTGTATTGTCTTCAATTTGAATATTTCAGGACAGCAGCTGGAGTGATAGCTATTTTCTTGGGGTTATACAGTCTACATAAGTAAGTCTCGTTTTCTGTTTTTGTGTTTTGGGGACATAGCTGGCTGAGTGGACAGTGTACCACTAAATGGCAAACCAACAAGGGAGGTCTCTGTGTGGTCACTTGAACTGCTAGAAATAGTTACCATGAGTATAGCTTGTAGTGGAGGGGTGGGCTTTGTCAAGCTCATACAGTCAAAATATACTGATTGAAATACTAAATCTTCTGTACTTCTCCTATTTTGTTCACAATGAGAATAGTGAAGCATTGAGGGAGCCTGTATGTGGTTGATCAGTTTGTGTGTGTGTGTATCTCCTTGCCCTGACAGTGGATGGTAGTTGTAAAGGAGTATCACTGTCATACAAGCAGTGTCGTTCATGTCCGCTATTCTGTGTCAGTATGTCCTGGCCATGGGGAAATATTACCTTACTTAAAATAACAGGTGAGGGTCGGTGACAGTAAGGGCATCTGGCCACAGAAAAGCTGCCTCAAATGAACTCCATCCAACTTATGCAAGCTTGGAAAAATGGATGGTGATAATAATAACAATGATGACAACTGCGGCAGTGATAATTGGCAACCTAGAAGAAAGTTGGAGGCTACAAAAGCCAAAATGTCGAGGCCACTATTTCTCAATATGTCTATTTACAATAACAATAATTCAATTCCTAGTCTCAGAAATTCAGAATTTACTTTTTTTTTTTTTTTTTTTTTATTCTTCCCTGTATTATGTACGTTAATGCTAACTTAACTTTCTACTAATGAAATTAGATTTAATGAAGATTTATTTCTTAGGAATATTATTTTTAATTACCTGATCTTTTATACTTTATTTACATTATTTACATTTGACGGATATTTGTCCTTATCTTGTTTGTTGTTAACACAACGTTTTGGCATATGGTGTAGTGATTAAGAGCGCAGGCTACTAACCCCAAGATTCCGAGTTTGATTCCAGCCAGTGACCTGAATAATAACAACATAAAAAAAATACTTCAGGAATGAGAACCCAAGTTCAAAATTTACCCAAGACACCTGATGAAGGCTGGAGAGTCTATCAGCCGAAACGTTGTGTTAATAACAAACAAGATGAGGACAAATATTCGTCAAATGTAAATAAAGTAAATAATGTACATAATTGCTCATCTATTAAATATAGAACTGATACTCTTATATTTATATTTTGTAGAATGTTTCCAAGAGAGTCTTTAATGAAAACGAGAAAGTTTGGACTTTTCCAGGTAACCATTGATTGGAATTAGAAATTGATCTTTGCCAGGGCCACTGAGTGGCTCCCGTGCTGGTGGCACGTAAAAAGCACCATTCGAGCGTGATTGTTACCAGCATCGCCTTACTGACACATGTGCTAGTGGCACGTGGAAAACATTCGAGTGTGGTCATTGCCAGTGCCGCCAGACTGGCTCCTGTGCAGGTAGCACATAAAACAACTTTTGAAGGTGGTCATTGCCAGTACTGTCTGACTGGCCCTCGTGCTGGTGGCACGTAAAAGCACCCACTACACTTTTGAAGTGGTTGGCATTAGGAAGGGCATCCAGCTGTAGAAGCTTTGCCAGATCAGATTGGAACCTGGTACAGCCTTCTGGCTTACCAGTCCTCAGTCAAACTGTCCAACCCATGCTAGCATGGAAAGCGGACGTTAAACGACGGCGATGATGATGATGAATAATGAGCCGTAAGAACATAGAATCTACTTTGGATCAGTTTTAGTTAATTAGAAACACTGATCTTGGCAGCGGTGTGACTTCATTTAATGCTTATACAGTTTAACAACAGTGAGGTTGACTGAAAATTGATGAGTGATACTTTATAGAAGTGAAATTGATAATGGGAATGATTTGTAGTGATAACAGAAACAAAAGGTGTGTGTGTGTGTTGGTCTTCCATGTTATACTCAGTGGAGTATAACAATGTTATATGATGGAAGACTACCTTTGTATTTGTGAGTAAGGATTAGCTCTAATTTTAGAAAAAAACTATCATATTTCATCTTGATGGAGTTAAATATCTATGAAATAATTACTGACCCACTAAAATTGTCTTTAAAAATCTATATTTGAGTATTTAATTAAAATATTTATTTCAGACATTCATTAAATTAATGATGTTGTTTTCCTTGCATTTCTTTTGAAGGTTTTCTTAATTGGATTAGCTGTCTATACTGTGCATTCAACTGCTAATAATCTTGCAGTTAATCAAGGATTACAACCAATTAACCAATGCATAAGTTGGCTATTATTAGGTAAGAAAAAAATATGTATCTATTTTATTTTTACAAAATTCTTGTGAAATCATCTGTTGAAGCAGATATCATTTGTGTTTTGAGAGGGTCATACTGCCAATAACAACACACACACTGGTTCTGTTTCACTGCCTTTTATTAATATTCATCAATGAGTTAACTAGTGAAGGCACGTGGTCTAGTGGTTAGGGCGTTGCACTCATGATGGCCAAGTTGTAGGTTCAATTCCCATACTAGGTAGTTCTTGAGCAAAATGCTTTATTTTACTTTGTTCTAGTGGGGAGTAGCATGTCAAAGAATCGACTCGCTATTTCCTCTACATGTCATAAGAGGTGACGAAAAGATGAAGTAGGATTTGCTCTCTGACTTAAGAAAACCGTCACCAACCATGACTACCCAAGCTGACCCATGGGCTGGGGGAAATGTCATCTATGTGTCACAGAGGTATCATCGCCCAAGAGTAGCAGGGAATGACCAACAAATGGTGGATGCAATGACACATTGGCACAGCAATTTCCCTTGAACTAGTTAAAGAACTAGTTAATTAATTAACCAGTTATGCACCAGGGATAGATTAAGAGAACCACATGCTTCTACAAATCTGTAGCCTTGTGCTAATTACATGAAATAATTACAACAAAAAACGAAATCATTATAACAGGACACTAAGACAGCAAGCTAGCAGAATCGTTAGCACACTGGACGAAATGCTTAGCGGTATTTCAACCATCGCTACATTCTGCGTTCAAATTCCACCAAGGTCGACTTTGCCTTTCATCCTTTCGGGGTCGATAAAATAAGTACCAGTTACATACTGCGGTTGATCTAATCAACAGTCTCCCTCCCCCAAAAATTTTAAGCTTGTGCCTTGAGTAGAAAAGAATATGTTAGACATCATTATAAGCAACAATTTTTAGATAAGAAATTACCAGACACATGTCATGTTGACCGTATTTTTAATAAAGATTTTGCATAATTAGTTCCTAGTCACTTTGTAGTTTAATTAACGAGATATATATTCATTATTTAAAACAGTAATTACAAGTTTTCCTTTTGACACTATTAATTCATTGTGCTTCTTTGTTTTGTCTTTGAAAGGTTCCACGTTTCTTTTGCCGCTCTTCAGCAGCCAGCTTGTTATTGAACGTCTTCACTCTATCCTCCTTTCCTTGTACACATTATATACATTGATGAGCACATCGTATCCTTTTAAATTAACTCTTTTGTCATTATATTTCTAATATTATGATTGGGGGAGTCTAGGACATTTACTCCCCATGGACAATAACCCCAATAACCCCGCAAGGACAATTACCCCTGAGACAACAGAGGATGATTTAAAACATCTTAATATATTGGAGGGGGAGGGTTATTGTCCTAGGAGGTAGTTGTCCTGATACTGATTGGGGGCTTTACTAAAATATACGTGTGTATATATAATAGATGCAGGCGTGGCTGTGTGGTAAGAAGCTTGCTTCCCAACCACACAGTTCCGGGTTCAGTCCCACTGCATGGCACCTTGGGCAAGTGTCTTCTGCTACATTCACAGGCCAACCAAAGCCTTGTGAGTGGATTTGGTAGACAGAAACTGAAAGAAGCCCATTGTGTGTGTGTGTGTGTGTGTGTGTGTGTGTGTGTGTGTGTGTATATATATATATATATATATATATCATCATCATCATCATCATCATCGTTTAACGTCCGCTTTCCATGCTAGCATGGGTTGGACGATTTGACTGAGGACTGGTGAAACCGGATAGCAACACCAGGCTCCAATCTAATTTGGCAGAGTTTCTACAGCTGGATGCCCTTCCTAACGCCAACCACTCAGAGTGTAGTGGGTGCTTTTATGTGTCACCCGCACGAAAACGGCCACGCTCGAAATGGTGTCTTTTATGTGCCACCCGCACAAGAGCCAGTCCAGGGGTACTGGCAACGATCTCGCTCGAAAACCCTACAAGGCCAGTCAGGCGGTACTGGCAACGGTCACGCTCAGGATGGTACATCTTATGTGCCACCTGCACAAGAGCCAGTCCAGGGGCCCTGGCAACGATCTAACTTGGCTTGCCGGGTCTTCTCACGCACAGCACATTTCCAAAGGTCTCGGTCAGTAGTCATCGCCTCGGTGAGGCCCAATGTTCGAAGGTCTTGCCTCACCACCTCAGGCCAGGTCTTCCTGGGCCTACCTCTTCCACGGGTTCCCTCAACTGTTAGGGAGTGGCACTTTTTCACGCAGCTATCCTCATTCATTCTCACCACATGTCCAAACCAGCGCAATCGTCTCTCTTGCACACCACTACTGATGCTTCTTATGTTCAGCTTTTCTCTCAAGATACTTACACTCTGACGGGTATGCACATTTACATTACACATCCAGCGGAGCATACTGGTTTCATTCCTTGCGAGCTTACGCATGTCCTCAGCAGTCACAGCCCATGTTTCACTGCCATGTAGCATGGCTGTTCGTACACATGCGTCATACAGTCTGCCTTTTACTCTGAGTGAGAGTCCCTTTGTCTCCAGCAGAGGTAAGAGCTCTCTAAACTTGGCTCAGGCTATTCTTATTCTAGCAGTTACACTTTCAGCTCACCCACCCCCACTACTAACTTGGTCACCCAGATAGCGGAAGCTATCGACTACCTATAGTTTTTCTCCCTGGAATGAGATAGAAGTTGTTTCCTATTTGTTTACAGTGTTTATTGCACCTGAACATATATATATATATATATATATATATATACACATACACATACACATACATATATATATATATATATATATATATATATATATATATACACACACACACACACACACACACACACACATATATATATACATATATATACACATATATACACACATATATATATATACATATATATACACATATATATATATATACACATATATATATACACATATATATATATATATATATATATACACACATATATATATATATCTCATCATCATCATCATCATCATCGTTTAACATCCGCTTTCCATGCTAGCATGGGTTGGACGATTTGACTGAGGTCTGGTGAAACCGGATGGCAACACCAGGCTCCAACTATACTATAAAAGGCAAGTTTACTCTGTGTTTGTGTGTATGTTTAAAATTCATACATTTACACAATTCCAAATTTCTTCGATTAAACAATCGCAATTAATATTCTAAATACAATTTGTTAGGTCACTGCGTCATTTTTTCACTCCCAAAATTTCCTAATAACGAATATAATCCATAAAACTACACGAGTAAGCATTTTCTCCCTAATAAAATCTAATTTCCTCTTTCTAATACAAATCCTTTCAACTCCTACTTTCTCTTATGAAGCTTTACGGAAAATCCAACAACAAATACAAAAAGAAAGGAAGGAGAAAAAAAAAAAACTATTTCAGTATCAAATCACATTTCGATACTGTAATGACAGACAAACGAAGGAGAGTGAGAGTCAAATAAACAGACACACTACCAATCATACGTAAATACACACATATATATGTACCTATGGTTACCAATGACCTCATTATAATTGGCGGGAATTATAAGTTTACTTTCCATTTCTAACACCGTCCTTCACCATCGAGACATCTTTCTCAAATACGATCAACAAACATTTATTCCCTACAAACTGTGAGTTTTTTTTTTTTTTGAAAATCTTTTCGTAAATCTTGAGATTAACACCCACATCATTACCTACCTAACCCTAACAAACCCTAACCCTAACACTAGTGAAAATCGTACGGGTGTTAATCTGAAAATTTAACAATCTTTTTTAAAACACTTTTACTTACTAACATCTTTTTTATTTAGTGTGTGTTGCCCATATATATATATATATATATATATATATATACACTTAAGATTTAGTTGTGGGTTGGGAGTTTGATCGGCAGAGATCATTATTATTTATTTATTATTAGGCATAACTACAGAGTTGTACCCCCCAGACTTTGGAAGGTCATAACTTTCAGAAAAATGAATATTTTTTAATGAAATTTTATATGCATATAGTATTTACTATGTAGAATCCGAATATACAAAAGTTTCCGGTGAAAGTGGTTTGGAATGGGGGGTGTTTCGGAGCAAGTCGTCTATAATTGTTTCATTTTTCTCTATTATGTGCCTATGTGCATCTGTAGATTTCTAATGAAGTAATACACTGCTTCTGTTCTCTTCTACTTCTCTACAAGAAACGTTTACTTTGGAATTTACTTCTATTGAGAAAAAAAAAATCGTGTGCATGTTATTTTTAACTTAAGTTTTCTTATGACTGCTTCTCTTCACTGTCTAGAAATCTATGGATGCACATACGCACATAACAGAGAAAAATTAAACAAATATGGACGACTTGCTCCGAAACACCACCGAGTGGGGAACGCTTCTCAAAAATAACCTGCAGTTGTTTCCTTCAAAATTCCTACATGCTCGAAATGTACATACATCAAGGTATATTTGTAGAAAATTTCACGAAAAAATATTAATTTTCCTGGAAGTTAAGAATTTAAGTGGAATCTGTTGGAATTTCCGAAAATTGTCCCCCACCCCCATTCCAAAACACTTTCACTGGAAACTTTTGTATATTCAGATTCTACATAGTAAATACTATATCCATAGAAAATTTCAATAAAAAATATTAATTTTTCTGAAAGTTATGACCTTCCAAAGTCTGGGGGGTACAACTCTGTAGTTATGCCTATTATTATTATTATTTAAAATTTTTCCCACAACGGTGGCTTCGGGCAGGTGGAGAATAGTCGATTATATTGACCCCTGTGTTCAACTGGTACTTATTTTTTAGACCCTGAAAGGCAAAGTCAACTTCCGCGGAATTTGAACTCACACACTCATACATACAAATATCTGTCATTCTCTTCCAAATACGATCGTCAGTCAAATATTTATTCTTTACAAACTGAATTTTTTTAATATCTTTCTTAAAACGCATTTACTTACTACCATATATAGACACAGAATACACATTAATACACACATACATACATACAAATACCTGTCATTTTTTTTTATTTAGTATGTGTGCGTGTGTGTTGCCCATCTTAATATATAATGCTGAAGTTCTGTACTGACTAACATCTTTTTATTTAGTGTGTATGTGTGTGTGTGATGCCCATATATATATATATATATATATACATACTTAAGACTTAGTTGTGGGTTGGGAGTTTGATCTGCAGAGGTCATTATTATTATTATTCAGATTAACACCTGCACGATTTTCACTAGGGTGTTAGGGTTACGGTTTTGGGGTCAGGGTTACGATGAGGGTTAGTCTTACGGTTTTAGGGTTAGGGTTACGTAATAGTGCGGGTGTTAATCTGAAAAATCACCGAAATGTGAAAACTACCGACCCTCCCATCTGTTATAACTTTTGTTGTTCTGTTTAATATGTATATAGATTATGCCTCCAAACAAGAGAGCTTGCTGGGGAAAGAAAGCAACTGGTTTAAAAAGACAGCAACAGACTGCAGCAATTCACCACATTCCAGAAGCTGCTTTGAACATAATGCAAAACGGTGCATCATCATCTACTGCCCAATCTGATAGAATTCTGGCAGAACTGTGTAGCAACAGACCGCCAGCAATTGCTTCATCAGAAATTGCCATCCTTCCTCCTGCGAAAAGGAATTACCCTGCTATGTATAATCAAGGCAGCGCAAAAAGTTGTTTTGCACAAGCATTTGTATAGCCAATTAGATGGATGAAATTTACGTACACTTAATAATGTTACACAAAACAGCCTTCACACTTTCCCTATTAATTTCGTCTTTTGAATTATGAACATATTTACATCATAGGGGTTTTTACATTGTAAGGCTTTCTTTTTTAGTTGATTTTCACCTAGCAAGACTTATCGTAGATGGCATAATAAGTCACACCCGGACAACGTTGGGTTATACTGCTAGTATATATATATATATATACACACACACATACATACATACACACATAGATGTGTGTGTATGTAAAAGACTGATAGAATAAGTACTAGGCTTACAGTGAATAAGTCATGGGTTCGATTTGTTCAACTAAAGGCAGTGCTCTAGTATAGCCACAGTCAAATGACTGAAACAAGTAAAAAAGAAAAAAAAAATATGTAATTGATGCAGGTTTTGGGTACCATTCCACTGCATGGCACCTTGTTTAGTAATTCTTGCCATTGGAATTACAGTGAAGTGGAGAGTGGCCGCTGCCAGAATCTTATAACCAACAACCACTACTGCTCATAAAATGTTGCAGGATATGAAATAAAAATTGATACAAAATGATAAAGCAAATAGTAATGAAGTTAAGATCAATGTAAACCAAACCATCAATTTTGAAAACTAACTAAGAAACAGCACCAAATAGAAACCCTTTAAGCTGTTCAGAGTTTAATCTGAAATGGGGATTGCTAGAAAAAAGCACATTTATCCTTTTCTATTCAATTGCAATAATAAACATTTTAGTTTTTTTTGAAACTATAGTATCAAATGCGAATGTGTATGAAAAAAAAAGAAAACGTTTTCAAAACAGTCAATATTTTTCTAGTTCAAAAATTGTGATTTATGACCAAAAATGTCCTCTTATAATTAGCCAGAGATAACGACAAATTTTAATTACTAAATATTGTTAAACACACCTCTGCAAATGCAATGTACAAAAGCAATTCACTTTAAATACAACGAACAACCGGCAGTGAGACTGTTTTTAGCAGATCCCCAAATGGGGCTCATGGCAGGCCAGGGGTTAACATCAGCTTCCTAAGCATTAGATAAACCCAATTGTTAGAAGATGTCTTAATATAAAACTCTCCCAAGGTGACCAGCTGGCAGAACCGTTGGCATGCTGCACAAAATACTTAGCAACATTTCATTTGTCTTTACGTTCTGAGTTCAAATTTCACCAAGGTTGACTTATTCTATCGTCCCTGAAAGGTTGAGAGGCTAAGTACCAGTTGAACACTGGCGTTCATGTAATTGGCTTATCCCCTCCCTTCGAACTTGCTGGCCTTGTGCCAAAATCTGAAAACCAATGTAAAAGTCTCCTTAACTCTTTCCAGTCACGAATGTCTTTTCATTCTTTCTTTTTGTTGTTCGCTTTTCTTCTGGGTGTGGTTGGAAAGTATTGTCACCCCTTCACTGCACTTCCAACTGGATGATGTAAGTATTGCTTCAGATATTTCACACTTATTCCTTAACAGTTTAGCATTTAAACCAGCCATGTCTAGCGGCCCAGATATTCCACCTGTTTTATGTTCAAACTGGCCAGGTAATCATGTATCTCCTTTGCAGCAACACACCTGTTTCTCTCTTCATTCCTGATCTCTTTCTGTCTCTCTCTCTCTCTCTCTGACGAGACGCACCAGACGAGAGCCAGCCAGGCGGAAGCTTGCACCAGACGAGAGCCAGCTAGGCAGAAGCCTGCACCAGACGAGAGCCAGCCAGGCGAAAGCTTGTACCAGAGTTCTGTGACTGTTATGGCAAGATTTTTACAGCTGGATGCCCTTCCTAACACCAACCACTAAGCAGAGTGGACTTCTTGAACATAAATTAAAATAGCCTTCTTATATTTAGAAAACATCTATTCTACAGTTTTTTTATTATATAAACTAGCGGAGGAAACTAAATTTTTTGCTCTAATGTCAGATTTGAAATCGGGATTAAATTTTTCATTCCTTTTCTGGTTTTTCTCTTTTATTTTGTTTTCCTTTTTTTTTTTAATATTTTGTTTTTCCTCTACAATTTTTTTACTCTTTTCAGGTGAGAACATTACATTTTGGCTCTGAATTCCAAGAAGAGAACAATTACATTCAACTTTCAAAAGAAGACATTCGAAGGGCCTATTTTTTTGTATCTTTTCCCATTTCTTTTGTCTTATATCTTCTTTCAGTCACTGCACTGTAGCCATGCTGAGGCATCACCTTGAAGGGTTTAGTCAAACAAGTTGACCCCAGTACTTATTCTTTGGGTTTCGTTTTGCCAAACTGCAATGATATAGGGACATAAACAAACCAACACTGGTTTTCAAATGGTAGTGAGAGGGTATACACAATGACCCACAATTTGAGGGAGATTAGACAACTATTTCTAGCAGATTGAGAGACCATCTAGAGCAGGGGTTCTCAACCTTTTATAATATCCAGACCAGATCCAAAACCTGGATTTTTTTTTTAGAGGCCCGACACCAAAAAAAAAATAAAATAAAACATGAGTCAAAGAAAAATCTTATATTTTTGAGGGAAATCTGTTGGGGGCTGCCAGAAGGATGTTCAAGGCCCACATGTGGCCCTGGTATCTGCAGTTAAGAACTGCTTGTCTAGAGGTACCTTCATTGGTTTTTATAGTAAAGAAATATTTATGTCTTTTGAATTCCCATCACTAATTCACAAGATAACTTCTACAAACAACCATATTGCCATCTCTTGGTTATGATTTCTTAATTTCTTCAGATATTTTTCATGTATACAGCATTTTTTGGAACCGGTAACATTGCCAGTATAAACAGGTAAGCTTATTCACCCTGATACCCTTTTTTATTTTATGGTTCTTGTGCAGGGGCTATTTCTTTCCAGAACATTGCTTTAACTTCTTAGTAAATGGAAATTCCTGACCTGCCCATGGCCATTCATTATTCCATATTAAATGTCTTGTAATGAAATTTCTTGCCTTTTTTTTTTTTTGCAGTTTTGTAAGAATGGTTGTGTGTTCACATTCTTTAGGATTCTACAATATAAAGAATCTCCAATATTTCCCTCCATCATTTGCCATGGGCACCTCATCCTCTCCACATATGTAGCCCATGCCTTTCTATCACCTCACCTCTTCTCACCCTTGCCCCATGTCTCTCAAGTTGATGAACTGATATTTGAATGCAGCTTCACTTGTGGGTCTTGAACATTCCCTCCTGTACTCAATCAAACGTCATTCTGTGGCTGACATCTCATTAAGAAGATGCTATTTCTATTGCTTCTCTCTTTCTTCAGTCACATTTCTTCCGATCAATCTCCAGTTGCATTTCTTCCAGTCAATCCACCGTCGCATTTCCTCCAGTCAATCTCCAGTCACATTTCTGTCAGTCAATCTCTTCCAACTACCAAAGCCTAATTTCTGTTCTTTGTTTTTTTTCTCTTTCCTTTCAGCTTTGATCCTGCATCAGTTTATTGTTTCTTCACAGTGTTCCATCCTTTCTCTATGGGAACTCTCTTACTGCTTAAGGTGAGATGATATTAAATCTATTTTTTCACTCTCCTCTCTTCTCCAGCTGGAGCATCCATGTATCTCCTCTGCAGCAAGACACCTGTCTCTCTCTATACTTATGAGGAAGAATGGCAAGCCCTTAAGTGGCAATGTAAACCAATCCTCAAACAGGCTGTGACGCTCTTGGAGTAAATATGTAAGCTTGGTTAAATGGACAGGGGTCACAACAGCGATTCTTTCCTTCGTCTCTGTTTCTCATCGGCCGCAGTTGCTCTGGCCTTCTCTAAAGTTACTTGCAGGAATCTGGAAGCAGTCTTGTCCTATCTTCCTCTCTACTGCAACTTTTTCTCCACCCTGTGGGATTAGTGGGGTAATACTAGCATCGTAATTTCCAACATTGGCAGCACATCATTTCAGGAAGACAGAATTGATTGGTCAATACCAATAACTGGTTGCTGCTTTAATTTATTAACCCTGGAAGGATGAAAGGTAAAGTTGACCTTTCAAGGATTTGAACTCAGCATGTATGGGAAGTAACTAAAGACTACAAGCTATTTTGTCCAATAGGTGCAGGAGTGGCTGTGTGGTAAGTGGCTTGTTTCCCAACTACATGGTTCTCGGTTCGGTCCCTCTGCATGCCACCTTGGGCAAGTGTCTTCTACTATAGCCTCAGATCAACCAAAGCCTTGTCAGTGGATTTGGTATACGGAAACTGAAAGAAGCCCGTCGTATAGATATGTGTGTTTGTGTCTGTTGTTGTCCCCCCCACCTCATTGCTTGACAACCAATGTTGGTGTGTTTATGTTCATGTAACTTAGCTGTTCAGCAAAAGGAACTGATAGAATAAGTACAAGGCTTACAAAGAAATAAGTCCTGGGTCAATTTGTTTGACTGAAGGCAGTGCTCCAGCATGGCCCACAGTCGAATGACTGAAATAAGTAAAAGAATACTAACAATCCGGTCTTCTAGACATCTCTAACAAAGAATTGCTTTCGGATTCTGATAATAAAAGAACGTTTTTCTCTCTGGTTTCAGGTTGCTTTACCATTCTTCATTGTGGTCTGTGCTCTGGACACTCTCTGCATCAGCACCAATACATCAAAAACTATTTTATTCTTGAATGTTTTAATTATCTCGGATGTGATGGGGTTGGTAAGTTACTCTTTGATAATTATATTAGAAGTGGCACCAAATGTTTATCAAATCAATAAAACCAATCAGGGGTTAAGAAATCAGGATCAAATCCAGATTGCCAACGTCATTGTCTTCCTGTTCTTGTAGAAGGCAAATGTGTGGCCATGCGCTCTGGGTTCCATCCCACTATGTGGCACTTTGGGCAAGTGGTTTCTGCTATAGCCTCAAGTCAACCAAAGCCTTGTGAGTGGATTTGGTAGGTGAAAACTGTCAGATGTATATACATACATATATATATATACACACACACACACACACACATATGCACGCGTGTACCTTTGGATGTGAGGCAATGGTGAGGGACACAGATACTGTGTTGGTGTGTTTACATCCCTGTAACTTTGCAGTTCAACAAAAGATAGAATAAGTTTCAGGTTTAAAAAGTACTGAAGTCAATTCATCATCATCATTGTCGTCGTCATGGACGTTTAATGATGATGGCAACAGGAAGGCCATCTCACTGTAGAAAATCTGCTTCAACAAATTTTGTCCAACTAATGCAAACATGGAAAAGTGGATGTCAAATGATAAATGATTTCTGGACCTCATGAAGGCAATGGCAAGTGACTGAGACCCATGGCGATATGCTGCGCTTGAGAAGACTCATCAAGCCAAGTGAGATCATAGCTGTGGCCGTTATGTAAATGGCACCCAACACACTCTGTAGAAACCACATCAAGACTGGAACCTGGTGCAACTCCCCCCACCTTACCAGTTTCAGTCAAACTGATATATATATCTTTATTCATTATTTTTTTCTTTTCTTTTTTTACAGCAATTTTTCTTCCTGGTACAAGACTTTGGAAGCTGGTTGGAGATAGGCAGCAGCATCAGTCACTATGTAATTGCTATGACTATCATAATATTTATTTTGTTGTTGGATGCCATCTGTCACTGCTTCACAACACTACGCATCCCTCTCGCTACCTTCAAAACAGCATAAAAATCGTCGCCACCACCACTTGTCCACAATATTGAAATGTTGGATGATGATGATGGAATCCTGGTGTTGATGGTATTTCAAAGTATTTTTATTACCTCGGTTTTATGATTGTTAGTCATTTCATTCCATTGGAATAATTAAGCCGTGCTTTTTATTTTTGCTGTTATTGGTTTCAACTCCTTTCCCTGGCTCCAGCCCCTTTTTTGTTGAGAAGCTTTACAACTCCCTCAATTAACTCACATGGGATGTCTATCTCATTATGTTAATATTATGCATGTGACTGTGTATGGTATGTGTGTAGGGGGGTTTACATAGAGGTCCAAGTACCGGATGTACAAGCCTTCCAACAGGGACACAGGTGCTGAATATGTAGTTTAGAGGGTCTGAGAGTTGGTTCACTATTTGTCAGGGTGGTTAGTAGCAGAGCAGACAATGTTTTCGTATCTTCATAATGATTTTGAAGCTGAGAAATTTCTCTTGAAGTCCTTAAAGGAAATATTTCTTTCTAAAACGGAAGACTTTGAATAATTTCAATAAATTATAATCTTATGGCTGTGGATAAACGATCAAATAGAGATATTTAAAAAAAAAAAAAATGGGGGGGTGCTTCACTACGCTTTTATACAACTTTTATTATTATTTATGCCGAAAAAGCAGCAAACTGGCAGAATCATTAGCACGCTGGACGAAATGCTTAGCAGTATTTCCCCTGTCACTGTTCTGAGTTCAAACCCTGCCGAGGTCAACTTTGCCTTTCATCGTTTCAGGGTCGATTAAATAAGTACCAGTTATACACTGGGGTCAATGAATCGACTTAATCCCTTCCCCCAAATTTGAAGCCTTATCCTTTCCAGTGGAAAGAATTCATCATCGTCGTCCAGTCTTCCATGCATGCCTGGAAGACTGGATGTTAAACAATGATGATGATGATGATATATGTGTGAGTGTATATATGTGTGTATGTCAATGTCCCACACTTGTCACTGCTCAAACAAAACTGATAAAATTGACATTATCGCCAGTCCCCCCCACTTTCACTTTCAAAATCTTGTGGAATGAAATCTCTTACTTGAAAGGATAAATGAATATTGAACAAACGAACTCTTGTTCCTTTAAGTTATGCAACATTTCTGATGACAGCTTCAACTGCAGTTCTCCAGTAATTCTTATTGATAATTGCCTGACACACACAGTGTGTGTGTGGCTCCCTTTTATGCTGTTGGTAGTGTGAAATAGTCTGGTCAAGTAGCACTTATGATCGGACACATTCCATTCCGGCCCTTATCAACAGACAGTGTTTTCAGAGATAAAATGACCTGAAATAAACTATCCCCTACCTCTCCCACCCATGATTTTACTGCTATGGCCCTGTTAGGTTGTCCAGCTGTGTATTTACTTACCCCCCCACCCTGGTATCACTCCCCATTTCCAATCTCTTATTTACCAAGGTCACTTCTAAGACATGCAGATGTTTGTCAACTTCCATTTAAGATATATTAAATATATATTTTTGTAAATATAATTATTTTCGTAAATTAATTTTGATTGCATTAAAATACTTTCAATTCTCTGAGTTAATTAAATTAAAAAAAAGACTGAAACGGGAGGAAAGAAATTTGTGAAATTGATGAATTTTACTTAAAGATCAAGAGTGAAATTTATGGTTATTTACAAAGAATGGATTTTTCCTGCAGTTTTTCTTGCGGAGTTCTGAATAAAATTTGCAACTGTCTTTATGTTAATTTGTTTTTTTGTTTTTTATGAGATGGAATTACTTTGTGAAAGAACGGAAATGTCTGCTGATTTCTCGTCTTCCTCTAAAAGTAGGTTGGAATCTGTGAATATAAAAATATTAAGATATATTAAACTTTGGGATTGAGTATTTCATAGCTGATAGTAATGTAGGCACATATTTTACAATCGTTATTTTTAGTACCATTTTTCCTGTTGCTGAAGACTTGGTGAGTAAATTCCTTAGTCATTTATCTCCAGCAAATTTTTGTTTAGGATAAAAGATCTGCTTTAAAAGTAATTTCTTTACAGTCAGAATATGAAGACATTGGTTAAGGTGTTTTGACATTTTACAAATTAGTGATCAAGACTGACTTTCAACAGCTACCCCCACCCTGGGGAAAGACACTGAATAAGATTTTTTAGGAAATTAATCTTTCCCTCATTCCACTCTCCTTCAGTTCTCTACCGTTTCTAAGAACGAAACGAAATAGCTGAAAAAAAAAAAATTAGCTACTGAGATTAGACATCACAAGCATGCAGGCTCACCCACGACTTAAACCAAATACTGTCCAGGTGGCCGTCACTAATTACATTTAAT
This sequence comes from Octopus bimaculoides, assembly GCF_046866305.1. Classification (NCBI taxonomy): domain Eukaryota; kingdom Metazoa; phylum Mollusca; class Cephalopoda; order Octopoda; family Octopodidae; genus Octopus; species Octopus bimaculoides. The sequence goes on from NC_142943.1 coordinate 29,616,558, forward strand.
GATTACCTGTTGTCACATTTCTTCCTCACAATATAATGGACGAAGTGATTGGCAAATTATTTACAGAGATAAAATAGTAACAGTTAAAACAAACTGTAGTTATTTGACAAATAATAGCTGTATCAAAGTTTTATCAGTAGGGTTTCAAGTTGTTTTAAAGTCTCAAACTGGTATTTATGATACCTAAATGCACACAGCCGAAAACTTGTTTTAACATTTTTATCTCAGTTCCAATTAAATATACTCCAAATTCTCGTTGGTAAAAGGTTAATTCTTAAAATATACATAGTTTTATTGGGAAGTATATTCCAGATCGCTATTAATGTAATAATTATTAGGTTAAGTCATTAGAAAATATTTACCTCATGTCTAACTCTTTAGCTTTTGATGCAAACCAGTGATTGCTGCTGCTAGCTGTAGCTGCAGCAGCATTGTTACCAACACCTCCACCAGGACCAGTTAATCCAGCTGCACCACCACTAACTGCTGCACTCAGCAATGCTGCCCCTAGACTGCCACTGGCTAGATTATTTCCTCCACGACCACCACCTCGGAGAGAAAAGCGATTATCTCGCCCAGTGCGGCGATCAACGGTTGTACGTTTGTCAAGACTAAAAGTGAGAAAGAAAACATGTACAAATGCACTGAATTTGCTGGGCATAAAACGAGAAAAGACCTGAGGAACGTTGCAGAAGTTACTTTTTATGTAAAATTATTTTCCTAAAACTTTTTTTCTATTCAAAAGCTACACTGAACCACAGAAGTCATTTTTATATGGCAAATTCTGAAAATTTATTTCGGGAATGTAAGTGTAAATATTCCAAGACATGCTGGTTTACAGATGAGACCCAAATTGCAGTTAACCTTTCAACTTTCCTCGAAATGAGTCACCAAAATGCAGCTGTGTTGAATGTCATGGGTGGCAGTTGCAAACCATTATCAAGAAAACCAAAATGCATGTGCATTGTTCTTGATTTTTTACGCCTACTTTTCTGTACTTTCATGGATCAGATTTTCTATGGCTGGATGCTCTTCCTGTCACCAACCCTCACCTGTTTCCAAACAAGAAAATATTTCCCCACAGGCCAGACATGTTTTCCTGGAAATGAATGACATGAGTACAACTATCATGTGTTGTCAAGGCAAGAAGACACACACCATCATCATTTAACATCCACTTTCCATGCTGGCATGGGTTTGACCGAAAACTGGTAAGCTGGGGGAGGGAGGTATGCACTAGGTTCCAATCTGATTTGGCAAGGTTTCTACGGCTGGATGCCCTTCCTAATACCAACCATTCCAAGAGTGTAATGGATGCTTTTTACATGCCACTGGCAAGGGTCTCAATGACTCGATACTAGTGTCAGCCATGACTACGGTCTTACTTGGCTTGACAACTCTACACAAGCATGGTGCATTGCCAAAGGTCTTGGTCACTGCTTCTATCAGGTTCAAAGCTTGAACGGTGCTTTTTTTTACATGCCATGGGCACAGGTGCCTGTCAGATGGCTCTGGCATTGGCCATGATTATGATTTCACTCGGTTCAACAGGTCTTCACAAGCACACACACATATATAGAGAGAGAGATAATAGGCTTCATTCAGTTTCTGTCTACCAATTTTAATCTCAAGGCTTTGGACAACCCAGGGTTATAGTAAAAGACACTTGCCCAAGATACCACAGAGTGGGACTGAACCCAAAACCATGTGGCTGGGAAGCAAACATCTTAACCACACAGCCACACTTAAGAGGAAATAAACACATAACATTAAGGAATATAATTACTACAAAAATTGTAAGTTTGAACTTATACAGAACCTAAATGTGGAGAAAGAGAATAGAAAATAATCTGTAGTGATGGGCATGGATTAAATATCACTTACCCTCCTCTGATAAACTGGCGTGGACTGTTGAAACTGACATTAGTTCTGTTGGTGTAGATATTCATACCACTGCCACTGTTGCCACCGTCACCTCTACCACCACCACCGTCTCCTCTGCCGCCGCCACCATCACCTCTGCCGCCGCCGCCATCACCTCTGCCGCCACCTATTCCAGCACCACCACTGCCGCCGCCACGTGTGTTCTGAGGGTAGTAGGGCAGTGTGGCTTTGTTGGTGTTGTGACCTGAAAGATGCAAGGAGCAACAATAAGAGCAGGATTCAGATTAAAGGGCAACTCTTTAACACTCCCTGAATGACCTCAACTGGGAAAGATGAGGGCTGAATAACTGTTGGATATTTTTATATGATTTATGAATTCAAATTTCTTTGACGCAGCCATTGTACTGTGTCTGTGGGGAAGCCATACAGCAGGTCTACACCTCAGTTTGCCTGGATTACTGACAATAGGATCCATTTCAACTCCATGGTTGGATGGTTAGCAACAAACACTCTAAAAGTTCAATGGTTGGAATTCTTAAGGGAAAGAAAAAAAAAACAAGACATAATTGGTATAAAAAGGGAAACTAGAGAAGGAGATCACTAAGTTGAGCCTCACAAGATGGGGTCAAGCAGTGAGCCAACTAAAGCAATGACATCATTGGGAATTAAGTAAACATCACCAACAGCAAACATAAAATAATTAAAAGTGAACATCTTCAGCTGAAAACACATTGTTCATCATCATCATCATCATCATCATTCCATGTGGGCATGGGTTAGATGGTTGACTGGAACTGGTTGGGCCTCACAAAGGCCAAGTGACTGAGTTCCTTTTGAGTGTTGGGCCTCATAGAGATGACCAAGACCTTTGGCATTATGTCATGCTTGAGAAGAAGACCCGTCAAGCAAAATCGCAGTCATGGCACCTGGTGCTGGTGGCACGTAAAAGCACCTATTACACCCTCTGAGTGGTTGGTGTTAGGAAGAGCATCCAGTTGTAGAAAGCCATGTCATATCAGACTGGAGTTTGGTGCAGCTTACCAGCCCTGGTCAAATCGTCCAACCCATACCAGCATAGACAACGGACACTAAATGATGATGATGGTAAGCTGAAGGGCTACACCAGGTTCCACTCTGATTTGGCATGGTCTCTACAGTTGGATGCCTTTCCTAATGCCAACCACTTTACAGAGCGTACTGGGTGCTTTTTATGCGACACCAGCATCGGCCACAACCACAATTTCACTTGGTTTGACGGATCTTCTCAAGCATGGCATATTGCCAAAGGTTTCGGTCACTTATTGTCTCCGTGAGGCCCAATGTTTGAAGGGTGCTTTTTACGTGCCAGCTATATAACACCAGCATCAGCCATGACTACAATTTCACTTTGCCTGACAGGTATTCTCAAACACAGCATATCGCTAATGGTCTCAGTCACTAGTCATTACCTCCACGAGGCTCAGCATTCAAAGATCATGCTTCACCACCTACCACCCCATCCCATTTCTTTCAGAGTCTACTCCTTCCACAGATTCCCTCCACAATTAGAGACTGGCCCTTCTTTACACAGCTGTCCTTATCCATATGCATCACATGACCATACTAACACAGTTGTCTCTCTTTCATACCACATCTGATGCCTCTTATGCCCAACTTTTCTCTCAAGATGCGTACACTGTCATACATGCTCACTGGCATTGCACATCCCAGCAAAGCATACTATCTTTCATTTCTTTCAGGCCATCACCTGTACCAGGTGGTCACTGTACCTGGTGATCACTAGACACACCCAGCTGTGAACATATGACATTGACTAAATAAAATTAACATAACCAGCTGTGAAACACAGGCTGAGTGATTTCATGTAACCTAATAACAATCTGCAGGTGTTAATTGCTTAAAATTTAAATAAATTAAAGTTTAGAAATGAAATAAAACCTTCATTATCGTCATGTAGCACAGAGTGGTATGGATCCCGTTTAGAATTACCAACCGAACATAGATTACTTTTCTGATGTAAGAGATGTTTTACTCCAGTGAACAGGTAAATGATTAAAATATGTTGGCAGCAGGATAAGATTTTGTGTATGTGTGTTGTATATTGACCACCAATCCAATGAAGAGAAGAGAAAAAAAAAGGGGGGGTACTCACCAAATTGTCCAGGGTTTCTTCGGTAGTTGCCTGGAGGAGTAAAGAATCTGCCTCGACTGAAGCCTTGATTACGATCAAAACCCCGGCCTCGGCCTCGGCCAATTTCCTGCAAAAAGAAAGCCTATCACCTTAATGAAGTAGAAATAGTTTGGAGGATGCAAACAAGGCAAGTTCTCTGAAAGGGAATTTGGCCAATGAGATCACTTATCTATAAAAGGCAGATTTTCTCTGTGTGTGTGTGTATGTGTATGTTTAAAATTCACACATTTACAGAATTCCCCACCTAACTCCCCAGACTGCAGTTGAGTGAGAGACCAACGAAACTCCTTGTAATAGTAAAGAAGAACTGAGAGCAAGGATTATGACAGCATTCACCAACTTAAACAAGGAGATCGTCCAGAAAAGTTGCAGGAGATTCTGAAGTCGTCTGAAGGCTGTGATTTGAAGCCAATGGCGATTTTGTTGAATAAATTTACTCGTTAATATTTCAAGATATTTTTTATGTAATTTTGGTAAACATATCTGTTAAAATGAGATGTCAGTGTTATTTTCATTTTTGTGTAATTTAGACAATTTATTCACTGCACCCTGTATATTTACACACATACACACAAATACATACGTGTTTACAGACTAACAATAATTTGAAGTCTAATGTGACTAAGAACCTAGAAAATAAGTGGACAGGGTTTACAGTATTTGAAGATAAATAATCCAACATGAATAAAAACTAACTTTATCTGGTCTTCTATTCAGTCCTGCTGGCCCCATCAATTGTTGGTTTGTCTTCTGTAATTTGTTAAAGTCATCAACATGCATGGAAGGTGGTCGACTTGTATTTGGGGGCCGAGAGCGGAAAGGGTCTGAACGATTTGAAGCCATACCCCTCGAAGCACCTCGACCTCTGATGGATGCCCCTACAGAAATACAAATGCATACATATATATATATTCAAGCTGTATTTGGTTAGAATATGTCTGAAGCAGTAAGTAGTTGCATTTTATTCATAAAGACAATTATAATTAATATACAAGTACCAAATCCAACTCTATATCTATCGGTGCGACAAGAGCTGGCAAGCAGGAGCGCTGCACCAGGCTCTGGTCATCTGTTTTGACATGGTTTCTGCAGTTGGATGCCCTTCCAGATACCAGAGAGTAGTGGAGGTCTTTTCTGTGGTACCAGCATCGGTGCTTTTTACATGGTGCCAGTAAGGGTGTGGTGTTTATAAAAGACATATGCATAATGCACTATCTTGATATGGAGATGGATACATCATCATCATCATCATTTAACAAATGGAAAAAATAGTGTCAACTGGAAATAAGCATTTAGATGAGGGCTGAGAGGACTTCTATGTCAAAGGAAACATAATGCAAGATAATTGAAACGGATGTCTAAAAGCCATGGAAAAGAAAAACAGATTTGTCAGACACATACCACCATGCAAGAATGGCATCTATTGGTCGATAATGAAAAGCTTCAATTACCTGTCAATAATATCATTAACTTAAGGCACAGAAGAAAATAGCATCAACTTACCAAATTTCTGTTTAGTTCCTTTACCTCGAGGAAAATGAACCCCTTCTGAGGACTTACGACGACCCAGTCTAATGAAAAAAGAAGAAAGGAACAATACAATTAATAGAGAATAATTAATTGACTTCTTTCAATTAGTTTTATCTTCCAATTGTTCTATGATTTTCTTGGTCATAACAAAATTATAAATGCAAGCATTTAAATGGCATGAAAATAACTGAGAGAACACCTGAGGGTATTACAAACAACAGGTATATTAGACATGTCTCAGAGCATTCTGTACTAGACAGGTTCTTTGTTACCATTTCACAATTACTGTGTTTTCCAAGTCTTTGAGAGACAGTCTGTGACTCCTTCACTCCAAGACTTTATTTCTTTTCCCCAAAGATGTAGTGAAGCGTTTGTTGGTTCACTGAATTTGTCTCTGAGAACAAACTATTTCATCAATAGGCATAGGAGTGGCCGTATGGAAAGTAGCTTGCTTACTAACCACATGGTTCCGGGTTCAGTCCCACTGTCTGGCACCTTGGGCAAGTGTCTTCTACGATAGCCTCGGGCCAACCAAAGCCTTGTGAGTGGATTTGGTAGATGGAAACTGAAAGAAGCCTGTCATATATATATATATATGTGTGTGTGTGTGTGTCCCCAACATCGCTTAACTAATGCTGGTATGTTTACATCCACGTAACTTAGCGGTTCGGCAAAAGTGACTGATAGAATGAGAACTAGACTTACAAAGAATAAGTCCTAGGGTTGATTTGCTTGACTAAAGGCAGTGCTCCAGCATGGCCACAGTCAAATGACTGAAACAAGTAAAAGAATAAAAGAATTTGCAAACAATAAACTAAAGAAACAAGCCGACCAACCAACCTGTCTCGTTTGGGTTTTGGTGGTCCTTCATATGGCGTTGTGTCAGTTGCTTTCTTTAATTCTTCTTCCAAGTTAAATTCAGGGCAGTATTTGGCCACCAACTCTTGAAGGTTAAGACGTACCAAATCCAACTCTATATCTATATCATCGGAATTTGCGGGGGACATCCAGTAAGCAGTGTTGAGACGTTCGTCGTCGGAATCAGTAAGAACAAATAGTGCTCTATGGTTAAATAAGGAATTCAGAGTTTCACCCTCTGGCATCACAGGCTCCACAAATTCTGAGAATAGACATGAAATGAAAGTTACAATATTATAAGATGGAGTCAATCATAAGCCAATGTTTTATTGGTTTAAATACTTTCAAAATAATTTTAAACAATTCCTTTCAGCTCTTTAAGACTTAACTATTTTTCTTTTTATTTCTCATTAAAGAAGATTTATTAAAATACCAGAAATTTCAGGAATTATTGCTAGAAACTAGTGTTAAAATTTAGTTGTGGTTGAACCTAAATCAGTCCTGACTCAAGAGATCTAAGAGAATTTAGATTCCATTCAATATTTTCCCTGCCAAAACGGCACCCCTTTAAAATTCCACATCCTACTTAAATACTGACCTTCAGTAATTAACATCAAATACTAACTACATTAATATTTTCTTGCTGTCCTAATCCAGTCTATGACAGCCTTGAAAGGCTGCATGCATTGCACCACATCATTCTTGGACTAAATGCTTCAAAAAAACAAAAAAATCAAGAGTTTAAAATATTCAAAATGTAGCTGGTGCCAGTGCCGGTGGTATGTAAAAAGCACCCACTACACTATCGGAGTGGTTGGCGTTAGGAGGGCATTCAGCTGTAGAAACATTGCCAGATAAGATTGGAGCCTGGTGCAGCTTCCTGGCTTGCCAGTCTCCAATCAAACCGTCCAACCCATGCCAGCATGGAAAACGGAAGTTAAACGATGATGATTACAATACCTTTTGTTTCGGAAGCCTCTGCCTTGTTGTCTTCTATTAACTGTATCAAAGCAGAAAAACTCTCCACTAACGTATCCAAAGTTTCTTCTTCTTTTGCACACTCCTGAAACGATAGAGACATATTTATATCAATGGTCTTTGTCTTTTGTTATAAACAAAGTCTCTACAACAGGAAATTTCCTACTCAAAGCACAAGCATGGACTAGTGTCCTTTTCTGAGTGAGTTATAAAGAGTAGCTGCACGACATCATGAAATATATTTGCCACTTAAATGTGGCTAACCCTTAAGGGTTGATGTTACTGTAGCTTGTAGCCCCAGGATGACATCTCCTCCATCTGACTATTGACACACTTTCTGTGCCCTATCAGTATTTGCAAAGGGAAGTCATCTTTCCCACCTCCAGCCTGACGTGATGCACATGGACCCGAGTTTCTGATGACGGGTCAATACCCAGAAACTTGGGTCCATGTGTATTACATCAGGCTGGAGATAAGAAAGATGACTTCCCTTTGCAAATACTGATAGGGCACAGAAAGTGTGTCAATAGCCAGCTGGAGGAGATGCCTTCCTGGAGCTACAAGCTACAGCAGCATTAACCCTTAAAGGTTAGCCATATTTAGGTGGCAAATATACTTCATAGTGTCCGTTTCCTTTTCCTTTTTTGAAAGACTGTTCCTTAATCTCTCACCACCTGGCATTAAACCACTTCCCTCAATACCACATCACATTTAGATGAAGTGTGGGGGGGGGGGGGTCTTGTTTTGTGAGCTGCTTTGTGATTTCACTAGTTCCAATGTCACATACAATAAAGACTTGACATTAGGGATGACATTCAACTGGAAAAGTATAAAAAGAGAGAGAGAGAGAGACTCCTTCATAGCATTTCCTCGTGTAGATTGATTAACAGACAAAGAATATGAAAGACAGAATAAACAGCACCAACCTCCAAAAGTTTCTCCAGTTCATAGAGTGGATGGCATTCATCTCGTATTGTCCAGTTGATGAACTTACGCAACTCAGGAACGGTGAGTGTGTAGGTACGAACAAATTCACCCTCTTCTTCAGAGTTTTCAGCTAAGAGAAGACGCAAGAATTCAATAGCTGCAGACAGGAGCTGGAGGAAGTCAGCACTGTCTTTATTGTATGTGCTGTGTAAATGGGTGAGGAGCTTGTAGAATACTTGCTCTTGTTTCTCCAAACAGCTACAAAAGAAAAGAAACTCACAGGTAAAACTATGTTCAATATGCAGGTATCTACTGATCTAAGCAACAGCATCTCTCTCTCTCCATGACAAGAGCATCAAAGGTAATTAGCTCCTAAGACACCTTGACATTTCCTTAAAACACTAACAAAGCAATTAATTAGCTGAATGCTGAGTAGAAATGTACCGTATTTTAATGTGCATAAGGAATCCCCTAATTTTTGGAGCTTAAAATTTTGAAAACAAAAAAAGGTTTTGTAAGGGATTATAATACTACCAATGTATAAGAAACTCACATATTTTCTTAACCTAATTTTTGACTTAAAAGAGTTCCTTATACACGTTAAAAATATGGTATGTTATAAATTTAACTGTCCATTTACAAATATTACACACACACATACACACACACACACACACACACACACACACCAAATCCTCAAATGCCACTGCATAAAAAAAAAAAACGTTTCACATCTTACAAATATATGGTTGAATATAATAAAAAGATACCTTTTTACATGATAGAAACCCCAGTCGTGTTCACACAACAGTCCGAGTGTCCGTAAACAGGACACATGGGTACTGCAACTGTTTTCTGCATTGCTAAGATGTTCCAGAAGTCCAGATGCAATTTGAGACAACTGACCGCCAACTGGAAGTGCATTTGACAGCTACAAAAAAAAAAAGAGAGATTAAAGACATTATGCATGCCTCAATAACCTTGGATGCTGTGCCAGTGGAGCAGAAGCTTGTGGTAGACCCTCTTGTATTGGACAGGTCAATGGTTAGAAGCCAGACTACACTCCCGGAGTGGTTGGCATTAGGAAGGGCATCCACCTATAGAAACTTTGCCAGATCAGATTGGAGCCTGGTGCAGCCTTCTGGCTCACCAGTCCTCAGTCAAACCGTCCAACCCATGCCAGCATGGAAAGCAGACGTTAAACAATGACAATGAATAATAACAATAATAATAATAATAATAATAATAATCATCGTTGAACGCTTGCTTTCCATGCTGGCATGGATTGGACGGTTTGACTGAGGACTGGCAAGCCAGTAGGTTGCACCAGGCTCCAATCTGATCTGCCAAGGTTTCTACAGCTGGATGCCCTTTCTAACGCCAACCACTCAGAGAGTATAGTGGGTGTTTTTTACATGCCACCAGCATGGAAGCCAGTCAGGCAGCACTGGCATCGACCATGCTCGAATGTTGCTGTTTACGTGCCACAGACACAGGAGCCAGTCAGGCGGCACTGGCATAATAATAATAATAATCTAAAAAAGCTATTTTTTTTCATTTGATAAGATTTTCAGGTGGTGATGGCTAGAAGTTTTCTGTGTTCCATAAGTGTCAGTCAAATAGTCTCGCTCCCAAAATTTCTACAACCCCACTCAAGCCAGCATGGGAGCTGCTAATTGGTCATTCGATCTGCTGGAAATAGCAACCAAATCTCCCTCAAATTACACCCATTCATCTTAAAAAAGAAGTAAACATTGGCAAGTAGTTCTGAATACCCAATAAAGACGAACAGTTATGGCTGAAATACGTTTGTCCACTTGGAGCTGATCTGGGGCCATACTACACCAACAACCACACACACACACACACACACACACACACACACACACACACACACACACACACAATGCTAGATGTCAAAGCAAAACACAAATTAGTAATTAGAATTCGTTTCCATACCTGTTCTTGGAAAGACAGAGATGAATCTGGAGAAACAAGAGTTATTTCTGGGTCACACAAGTTTTGAAGAATGGTCTGGAAAATATGAAAAGGGGAAGAAAGCACAGGAATTAAGACAATATCGATCAAGACAACACTTATAGAATTACATGACAAAAACATAGTGAGGGCAGATGACCAGGTGGTCAGTGTGTTGCACCTGTAATTCCAAGATCATGGTTTCAATTCCCAGATTGGGCAGTGGGTTGTTGAGTAAAATACTTCATTTTACACAGTTCCAGCCTACTTGGCCATAACTATAGCTGTGAAGTTAACCCTGCAAAGGACTGGCATCTCATCCGGGGTGGGTAATGTTGTAATCTTATTTATTTGTATGCTTTGTAAACCAGGTTATGCTCCAGCCTTGTGAGTCCTTTGGCTCATAACAGACTTAACCTAAACATACCATTTTAACACAACACAGCATCATCATCATTTAACATCTGTTTTCCATGTTGATACGGATTGCACAGTTTGACAACTGCTGGCAAGCCAGAGAGCTCCAGTCATCTGTTTTGGCATGGTATCCGTGGCTGGATGCTGTTCCACACTTTACAGAGTGTACTGGGTGCTTTTCACATGGCACCAATACATTTTACTATATTAACAAAAGCAGTGAGAAAGGTAAAAGCTGACAGCTTAATTGCTAAGAAACAATGACATGGACAGCAGTATGAAGGATGACACAATTGGAGATGATGACAGAGATGGTGATGAGGAAGAGTAGGAGGAGAGGAAAAGTGGCAAAGATGGCAACACAGATTTATGAAATGAATAAATTAAATGGATTAAACAGAGGCAAATGAAATTGTGAAAAATGTCTAGTTTACCAATATTTGTTCTTGTTCCTGAACCCGTAGAGATGATTTCTCTGTGGTTGAAGAATTCAGAAGTTGTATAAGCAGGGTGAGCAGATCCTGATTTTTGTCTTCCAACTTTGAACTGTAAATATATTTCAAGGAGTTTATTTTTTGCAGCTCAACAATTTCTCTCTCTCTCTCTCTCTCTGTGTCCCTCTCTGTCTATCTGTGTGTCCCTCTCTGTCTATCTGTGTGTCCCTCTCTGTCTATCTGTGTGTCCCTCTCTGTCTATCTGTGTGTCCCTCTCTGTCTATCTGTGTGTCCCTCTCTGTCTATCTGTGTGTCCCTCTCTGTCTATCTGTGTGTCCCTCTCTGTCTATCTGTGTGTCCCTCTCTGTCTATCTGTGTGTCCCTCTCTGTCTATCTGTGTGTCCCTCTCTGTCTATCTGTGTGTCCCTCTCTGTCTATCTGTGTGTCCCTCTCTGTCTATCTGTGTGTCCCTCTCTGTCTATCTGTGTGTCCCTCTCTGTCTATCTGTGTGTCCCTCTCTGTCTATCTGTGTGTCCCTCTCTGTCTATCTGTGTGTCCCTCTCTGTCTATCTGTGTGTCCCTCTGTCTATCTGTGTGTCCCTCTCTGTCTATCTGTGTGTCCCTCTCTGTCTATCTGTGTGTCCCTCTCTGTCTATCTGTGTGTCCCTCTCTGTCTATCTGTGTGTCCCTCTCTGTCTGTGTGTCCCTCTTTGTCTATCTGTGTGTCCCTCTCTGTCTATCTGTGTGTCCCTCTCTGTCTGTCTGTGTCCGTCTGTGTGACTGTCTGTCTGTGTGACTCTCTCTCTGTCTGTCTGTGTGTCCCTCTCTGTCTGTCTGTGTGTCCCTCTCTGTCTGTCTGTGTGTCCCTCTCTGTCTGTCTGTGTGTCCCTCTCTGTCTGTCTGTGTGTCCCCTCTCTGTCTGTCTGTGTGTCCCCTCTCTGTCTGTCTGTGTGTCCCCTCTCTGTCTGTCTGTGTGTCCCCTCTCTGTCTGTCTGTGTGTCCCCTCTCTGTCTGTCTGTGTGTCCCCTCTCTGTCTGTCTGTGTCCCCTCTCTGTCTGTCTGTGTCACTCTCTGTCTGTCTGTGTGTCCCTTTCTGTCTGTCTGTGTGTCCCTTTCTGTCTGTCTGTGTGTCTCTCTCTCTGTCTGTCTGTCTGTCTGTCTGTCTCTCTCTCTCTCTGCACACACGCACATGCGTCTGTAGAACCAAGTAACAGCTTTTCTTTCAAATGTTATACTCACAACACAACTGAACAAATTCATCTTTTTTTTCTTAATTAAAAATTAAATTAGCCTTTTCTGTTTAGTTTGCTTTACGAGCATTAAACTAATTGTTTTTACCACTTTTTTTTCTTTTGGTTGGGGGTGGGAGACATCTCAGTGCATCAAGGAATACATTATCTAAAGAGTCCTTCAAATGTTTAAGATCAGCAAGATTTGACATGATGGATATTTGGCTGCTGTTTCTAGCTGGTCATGTAACCACATAGGGACTTCATTGTTGACTCAGGTCTGGTGGGTTAGGGTTTATTATTGCCTTTTTTTCCCTATCATTGACCACAATTATGGGAATAAAGCTATGTTAATGACAATGATGTTATGGCCAGAAATGAACATGTTGACCATTAACAGCAGATTGCCTCCAGCAAACAATACAGAAAGTTAGTCAACGGTGGTCAACTCAATAAGAGTTTTTATTACAATAAGTTTCAATTTCAAATCCTGTTCAGGGCTACGTACGTAGAAGATGACATACAAAGTATTTTAACATCAAACAAAATAAAGTCCTTAATGATAATTGGGAATCAAATGAAATGGAAGCAAATAGATATTAAACAAATTAGGTTTATGGTCTAAAACTGGTGTTTATGTCTGTGTTCTTTCATGTTATGTAACTTAAGAGTTCAGCAAATAGAGATGGATGAAATAAATATACTACAATGGAGATGATTGAGTAAAATCTTGCACGGTAGCAGAATAAATTAACATTCATCATCACCATCATCACCATTTAACATCCACTCTCCATGTTGGTGTGGGAAGGATGATTTGACAAGACCTGGCAAGACGAGGGCCTACGCTACAGTCTATTGTCTGTTTTGGCATGGTCGCCACAGCTGGATGCCCTTCTTAACCGATAACTGAAAACCATTTATGAAAGACATAATAAAGCAGAGGAACACAGAGTGACCAAAAGTATTTCTACTCAAAGTTACCTTGACCGAAGCTGGCAAAGGATGGCAGCTTTGACAGAAGGATGAGATAGCAAGTAAGCCAACAGACTCAAAATCTTGATGACTTGCAAACAATTGTTTTTGTCTTCCTCTTCTTCTGGTGTTTCTTTCTCGCCATCTTTTTTCTCATCCCCTTTTTCCTTGTTGCCAGACGCTGTCAAATTATCAATCAACATCTCGTAGACACATCTAGAAAAATAAACAATTTACGAAGGCCATCATGCTGGGTAAACAAAGCAAAAACAAAAAAACACTGCTCTAAAAACAATTCAAGATAAAGTAAAGTAAAATTTATATAATGGAACTTATAAAAGAATTGCAAGAAGGATTCTCCAAGCCAAGTCATCTGGCAGGAGAGCTGAAGGTAGACCAACAATGAGATCATCATAGTCGTTTAACATCCGCTTTCCATTCTAGCATGGGTTGGACGGTTTGACTGGGGACCGGCAAGCCAGGAGGACGCACCAGGCTCCAATCTGATCTGGCAAAGTTTCTACAGCTGGATGCCCTTCCTAACACCAACCACTCCGAGAGTATAGTGGGTGCTTTTTACATTCCACTGGCATGAGGGCCAGTCAGGCAGTACTAGCATCAGCCACGTTTGGGTGCTGCTTTTTACGTGCTACCGGCACAGGAGGCAGTCCGGGGGGGGGGGGGGGAACTGGCAAGTGATTTTAATAATATCTATGGTCTTAGGCGGTCACATTTAGAAAACCAGACAGAAAGTCTAATGACAGTTGCTTCTGAGAGGATCTTATGGAAGAGGTGCCTGAGGATTCTACCCCCAACAACTAGTAAGGAATCTAGGGGTAGACTAGGAATGAGATGGTTGGATAATATCCAATGGTCTCAGTAGGGTGTGCTTGGGAATTCTGCCAGAAAGTGTAATAACAGTTGCTTCCAACAAGACGCTACGGAGGAGGTACCTGAGGATGCTATCACCATGACCCTCCATTTTTATGACATAAATACAAGATGTTCAGTTAAGATGGATATTTGAAGATAAATACATATTCTATGAACTCTAAGTGGTTTGGTTCAGTTGTTGGACCAGCCTAGTAAGTTCTTGTTTCAGCAGAGCTAAAATATACAAAAGTAGCTGATTGAATGAAACATTTTGTGAGATTTCTATCCATGGCCATTCTACAGTCAATATGGAGCATATTGTCTTAGATGTTAGGATTCCTAAGATGGCATGGTCCTCATTTCACTTAACTTATGCCACTAATGTTTTGGGGGGAAAGTCATGATCACCACAACTTCATATTTCCACCTCCTCTGCCTTATAAAATATATTTTTCTGCCTGCTGAAAATAAACCAATTCTCCTACGATGTTCTTAGGTGATGACACAGCTTGATGAGTAGATGTTGGATTCAAGTCTTATATCAGACACAGGCAACCTTGTTTGAGAAGCAGACTCTGCCAAGAGACTCCGATTCATCATCAGGTGGGCCACACAAGGTACTTTTTCATTAGACACACCAGTCAGAAAGTCCCATGGGTCACAGGTTGTCAATGAGTGTCATATTATAAGCAGTTAAAACACTACAAGGCCTGCTTCAGTCTCCATAGTCACACTGCAAGTACTGACCTTTATTCTTATAATGGAAAGGGGTTTACAAGAACATTCAGCAGAAAAGATTCACTCCAAGAAGTGACGGATGTCATCTAAATGCTTCAATTTGTAAACAAACTCAACAACAGCGACACAAAAACGTTAAAAGAAGAGGAAAGTGAGCAAAACAAAAAATACTTTTACAACTCAGAAAATAATTCAATACTGTACATGTTAATAAATAGTAACGACACTAACTGTAAAATAATGTTATACTAACACTTAACTAATATAAAGAGTTTACTCACTTAGTTATTATACAAGCAGATGGAGCAGCTAAATCTGCAATTTGCCAGCAGACCCGACGTAAGGCTTGCTGAAGTGGAATACAGCTGGAGACTGAAGAAGAAAAGGGAGACATTTTAAATGGGATTTTGTTTTTTTTTACTTTTTCATTATTAACTTTAAAACAGAAAGATGATTATTTTTCATTTGTTTATTTTATTAGATATGAATGAAGAGTCAAAGAGTCAATAATACTCGACTAGTTGGCCTTAGTGTTTGGAGGACAGAGTCAAGAGTCAAGACTACCCAAGTAGGATTACTTAAGCCTGACTAATAGGACTTGATTGTTTCAAACACAACAGAGAATCAGAACCTTGAACTACAAACAGAACTGCAATGTCTTGGACGTCATCATCACCATTTAACGTCCATTGTCCATGCTGGCATGGGTTGGATGATTTGACCAGGGCTGGTAAGCTGGGAGGCTACATCAGACTCCAGTTTGATTTAGCATGGTTTTCTACGGTTGGATGCCCTTCCCAATGCCAACCACTCCAAGAGTGTAATGGGTGCCATTTACGTGACACTGGTATCTGTCACAACTGCGATTTTGCTCAGCATGACGGGTCTTCTTAAGCATGACATAAAGCCAAAGGTCTCGGTCATTGCCTCTATGAGGCCCAACACTCAAAACCAAAAACCTTCAGGAAAATTATTCTTCACCAGAATAATAGAATTCAAAAGTTCAACCATTAATATGAAGCAAGAGAAACCTGAATTAAGCTTTTAGCATTTAAACTGGCCACATCCAGCCCAAATTCTACCCTTTTTATGTTCAAAAAGAGAAACAAGCCAACTGCAAGTTTTTAAGAGTATTACAAGAAAATAAAATGTTTAGTAATATTACCTGACAAAGACTGGATTACTTCGTGTACGTGTGGTGTAACAGGATGAAGGTGAGCACTCCACAGTTTCCGATTATTAACAACCAAAGACAGTTCTTCATCAGATAATGTCTATAAAATAAATTAACAAAGATAAATATTGTCACCAATCCTCACCTTTTCACAGCAAAGCAATACTCCCCCATGGCCAGACATTTTTTTTTTTTTTGCAGACAGTTAGAAATGAATGACACTGCTTCTATGACAGTGAAACTCATTTACATCTCTCACAGGAGGTCAAGGCAAGGAGACACAAACTCACACATGCATTTATACAATTGGCTTCTTCCAGTTTCCATCTACCAAATTCACTCACAAGGCTTTGGTCTGCACGGGACTATAGAAGGAGACATTAATCCAAGGTACCATGCAGTGGAACTGAACCAAGAACCAGGTGATTGAAAAGCAAGTTTCTCAATTACACAGCCACACCTGTACATTAATATGGAAAAAAAAAGATTAATTAATCAACCCTTTCGTCACTGTATTTATTTATTTTGAGATGCTCTGTATTTCTTTCAATTACTTTAAATATAACAAAGAATTTAGTAAAATAACTTAGTGTTAGGAACATAAATTGTGACTAAGGTTTGGTGGAAGATTTTAATTCAGAACTTACGAAAACGAGCCAGAGCTGGTTTCAGTCAGGTTGGTAACGAAAGGGTTAATAGGAAACAAATAATATAGTACAAACCTCTTTTGTTTGTATTGGTAAAGGCAACGGTAAGAGTTCAGAGAGAAGCAGCAAACCACTGAGGTACCGATAGGGTGAAGTCATTGAGTGCTTCAGTAATTCTTTGATCATCAATGTCCACAGGCTCTGGCTAAGACCTGTAATTATAGATTTCTGTGTCTTCAGTATGTATTATTGATTAGTGTCCGACACAAATTCATCACAAATTGTGACACAATCATCATCAGCATCATTGTCATTTTGCTTGCATGACAACGATGCTCGTTAAACAAAATGTCTTGATTTCCAGACCATTTCAACAAATATGGAGGAGGAGGAGTGATAGCATGAGAGAAATGTAGAGAGAAAGCAGAGAAGATGAAAAGGGGAAAGAAAGGAGAGGGATGAGAAAAAGAGAGACAAGCAGACAGTTGACTGAAGAGGGAAGAGAGAAGCAGAACAAGAAAAAAAATCTAAATTTGAGTGACTGTGCATGAGAGAGAAAGAGAGAGACAGACAGACAGACTGACAAGTGGACAGACAGACAGTGTGAAGTGATTATTTAAAGTGAACAAGTAAAAATGCCAATTATAAAGCCTTCTGTATCGTGAGTGAGTTAGGATTCTTCATTCAAAGAACTTGAGATCTTTTGAATTACCTTCTTCGTTCTCTGAAAGTGTTGGTTGTGTGTAACACAGGGCTGTGTCTATGATGGTTTTCTGGATCTGGAAAAAGATAACAGAAAAAAACTGACAGTTGAACCTGATTTTGACCCTTTTTAAGAGAGCAGGGACACAAACTTTCCATGACTTTAACTGAAAAACCAAATTAAGAAATATATGTCCCCCAAAATATCATGATTCAAACTTCACAATTCCTACAACTGTGGCATCAACTTTCCCTGGGTGGCAACAACAACAACAACAACAACAACAACAGCAGCAATCATAAGGGTTGCCTCATATTCATACAATTCTCCTTACAAATTACTATATTTTGTTCCCCTCCTCAAATGCCCAACCCCTCTTATGATTCCTTGTCTTGTGGGTTACTTGGTTACCCTGCTGGTGCCAAGTTAAAAGCATCCAGTCCACACTAACGTGGTTGGCATCTGGAAGAGCATCCAGCTGTAAAAATCAGGCTAAAACTAACCTCGCCTGTGCTGGTGCCATGTAAAAAGCACTGAGTCCACTCTACAGAGTGGTTGGTGTTAGGAAGGGCATCCAGCTTTAAAATCCCTGCCAAAACAAATGGAGTAGCCTAGGGTAGTTTTTCTACTTGGTTGGCTCCTGTCCACCATCCCACCCACCCATGCATGGAAGATAAACGATGATGACGATGTTCATCCAAGTAAGTTTATTTGTTCTTATTTTATTACACAGTTATGTATTTACGAATATTTTCTCAGTTTAAAGGTATTTTAAATGATTGATTAGTTTTGTAAACGTCTGTTCAGGGAAACAGCAGTCTCTGACCAAGCCGGTCCCATCAGTTTATTTTTATGATACCAAAACATTCAGATCAAGTGCTGGGCTACACAACAACTCACCTGTTGGATGTCATTTAAGTAAGGAGCAGCACTGGGGACAGAACAAATTACAGTGTGAAGTTCAAGCAAAACAGGAAGAGCTGTCAGATCTCGAAACTGGAATATAAAATTCATGATAACAACATTAGCAATAATAATAATGAAAATAATAATGGTTTTAAATTTCTCCACAAGGGCAGCAACTTTGAGGGAGGGGATAAGTTGATTACATCGAAACCCCCTCTCCACATCACTCAACTGGTACTTAATTTATCAACCCCAAAAGGATGAAAGGTAAAATCAACCTCAGCAGAATTTGAACTCAGAAATACTGTTAAGCATTTCGCCTGGCATGCTAATGATTCTGCCATCTCACCACCTTCAATAATAATCCTTTCGACTATAGGCACAAGACCCGAAATTGGGGGGTAGGGGGTGAGTCGATTACATCGACCCCAGAGTTTCACTGGTACTTAATTTATCAACCCCAAATGGATGAAAGGCAAAGTCAACCTCGGTGAAATTTGAACTCAGAATGTAGCGACAAGCAAAATACTGCTAAGCATTCCATCCAGCATGCTAATGATTCTGCCATCTCACCACCTTTTTACTAATAATAATAACAACAACAACAACAATAATAATAATAATCCTTTCTACAATAGGCACAAGGCCAACGATTTTGAGGGTGGGGATAGTCAAATAGATTGACTCCATCACCATGGCCCCATGGCCACAGTGAAAATGAGTGAAACAAGCAAAAGAATAAAAATCTATATTCTTCTTCTTCTCCCAAAGGTATGTGTTATTGTTGAACTCTAAACATCCGAGAAGAATTTGGGATGGAAAGAGAAAGAATTCTGCTCACTGCTTACCTCTGACTCCCTTGACATGATCAGAAATGATAATGTTGTATTGATAATGCTTAGTGCGGGTTTCACAATAGACAAAACAATTGATAACTGGCTGCTGCTTTGTGGGATTCCTTGTTGCCATGGCCGCTGCATCCGATCTGCAAGTCTCTGTAGAAAAGAAAAGAAACAACCAAAAATTAGAGTTTTAACCATCATCACCATTTGATGTCAGCTTTCCAGGCTGGCATGGGTTGGACTAATTTTATAATTTTGTTTGCTTTTTCTCTCATTCTACATTATGTGGGTTTTCTTTCCTTTTTTTTTTCTTTGCATAAGTGCAGGCATAGCAGGGCGGTTAAGAAACTCAATTTGCAACCTCATGGTTTCAGGTTCAGTCCCATTGTACAGCTCACATGAGACAGACAGAATGGTCGATTTTTCTACAGCTGGATGTGCTTGTTGTAACTAACCATCACCTTTGTCCAATAAGGTAAGATTTCCTTATGTCATACACGCGTGCACACACACACAAATATGATGGGCTTCTTTCCATTTCTGTCGACCAAATCCACTTACAAAGCTTTGGTCAACCTGAGGCTATAGAAGAAGACACTTGCCCAAGTGTTTTCCAGCATGACTGAACCTGGAACCATGTGGTTGGGAAGCAAACTTCTTACCACACAGCCAAGAGGATACACAGAATCAAGCACAAATCGACATCAGAATTTTACTGGAACTGATTTTGGTAAAGAAGCAAATTAAAGCGGTTGTCGAATTGGACAGGGATTGAAACACAGAAAACAAGAGGGACAAAACGAAATACTGAAATATTAGAGAAAAGAAATCATTAAAAGTGAACAACATACCTGTAAGAAGACGACAAAAAGACGGAAGCAATCGGCACTGAGAAGTTCAATAATGATATAACTGTACTTCAGTTCTACTGGTCGTTCTGTGAGAGAGTGAGAGAGAATACCAAAAGAATTAGAACAAAAACTAAAACCAAATATTCTTATATAATTACTAAATATATAGAGCCACATGCGTATAAATGGATATATGGGTGTATCATCATCATCCATCCATCATTTTGAATCTGGGTTTTGTCCCCATAAACAGGGGTGGCCAGATCTACCCCAATGCCATAGCAACTGCTCTCATACCTTCTCACCATCTTGCCCAGTTTTGGGCATCCTCACTTCTCAAGCCAACCCTCCCAATCTCTTCCTCCACCTGTCCCCTCCACATTTTCCTCTGTCTATCTCGCTTTCGCTGTCCATTTGCCTCAGACTCTAGCACCCTCTTCAGAACATGCTCCTGAGAACTACATTAAGGGTACACGTGTCTGTGGAGTGTTCAGCCACTTGCAAGTTAATTTCACGAGCAGGCCATTCCATTGATCAGACCAACTGGGACCCTCATCGTTCCAGCAGAGAGCCAGTTGCGAATCGCTGTGGTAGTTCCTAAGAGAGAGCAAAGCCTATCGCACACAACAATAGATTTTTAGTTGATGGAAGCAACTTACCTTCAGCATATTTGGTTTTCGGTGGAACTGCCAAGAAGTTGAGCACTCTCAGGATTGTAATTAACCCTCGTGGTAACTTCAACACGTCATCAGCATACATTTTCAACTGTAAGATTAAAGACTGCAGAACCTCATGAGAGAAGCTTGTAATTTTTTTTATTGGGCACAACCATTCTTGTATTTCTTGCATTTTTGTAGCCATTTCTGAATAAAAGAATGCAACAGCTCAGAGGACAAAAACCACTAAGTATAATCAATTTTGGTAAAGTAATATACAAGATAATAATTAGTCTGAAATTAATTTTGAAATGATCTAAAAAATAAAATACACACACACATATATATACAGGGTGGCCCAAAGTAGGTTTACAGTTATTCAACTGTCTCTTTCGCATTCATATAACAACAGTTTAGATCTTAATTATAAAAAAAATTTAGTTAATTTTGTCAAGCTCCCTTTTCAGTTTGTAAGATAGAAATTTAAATGTAATAAAATGTTTTAAAAGAAATTTAAAGTGCCTACGTGATAACTGCAAACCTACTTTTGGGCCACCCCGTATCTATCTATCTATATATATAATATAATATAGGATAAAATCTTTATAAGAATTTATCAAGTAGGCAGCGTGAAAAAACCTCATAATGAAAAAAACTCATCATTACTATATTACTATATAGTTACTATATAGTTAATGCCCTTATATAAATTATATATATTTATGAAAAAAATGATGAGTTTTTTTCGTTATGAGGTTTTTTTCACGCTGACTACTTGATAAATTCTTATAAAGATTTTATCCTATATTATATTATAAATAATTAGAATATATTCAGTGCTGAATATTATTCTGTATAAGCACATGTTACTGAGATGCAACCGGATAAATTCAAATCTCTTTCACGGATATATAATTATGGACAGAAGTCATCGTACTGTGTTGGGTACATCGTGGTATGTTGATTCTTGTTTATTTTTATGTGTCTCGACCATACGTGTACTGATGAACAAAAGATGCAGGTTACTTCACAGTTTTTCTGTATTGATTGAGAAACCAGTGGTTTACCGTTAAGTTAAATGTTTTTAAGAGATTAATTTTGAAAGCTGCATTTCCTCGCTTTCGGTAAATATGTTGCTTATTTTTTGGTAGTTTTTGACTTATTTAGTCCCTCTGAGCGTGAGGCATTACTATATAGTTACTATATAGTTAATGCCCTTATATAAAATTATGTGGCGTGCAAGAGAGACGATTGCGCTGGTATGGACATGTGGTGAGAATGGAGGAGGATAGCTGCGTGAAAAAGTGCCACACCCTAACAGTTGAGGGAACCCGTGGAAGAGGTAGGCCCAGGAAGACCTGGGCTGAGGTGGTGAGGCAAGACCTTCGTACATTGGGCCTCACCGAGGCGATGACTACGGACCGAGACCTTTGGAAATGGGCTGTGCGTGAGAAGACCCGGCAAGCCAAGTAAGATCGTTGCCAGTGCCCCTGGACTGGTTCTTGTGCGGGTGGCACATGAGATGCACCATTTTGAGCGTGGCCGTTGCCAGTACCGCCTGACTGGCTCCTGTAGGATTTTCGAGCGAGATCGTTGCCAGTGCCCCTGGACTGGCTTGTGCGGGTGGCACATAAAAGACACCATTTCGAGCGTGGCCGTTTTCGTGCAGGTGACACGTAAAAGCACCCACTACACTCTCTGAGTGGTTGGCGTTAGGAAGGGCATCCAGCTGTAGAAACTCTGCCAAATCAGACTGGAGCCTGGTGTTGCCATCCGGTTTCACCAGTCCTCAGTCAAATCGTCCAACCCATGCTAGCATGGAAAGCGGACGTTAAACGATGATGATGATATATATATATATATATATATTAAAAAAATCCATAAAATCAGGAGGTATGAGAGGTGAATTTATATCTATTTGTTTCACAACCTTGTTCGTGTATTTCATTAGTTTCAGAATGGAATAAATTATGCATACATGTTTGCATTACCCTGCATGCTTACCATTATACATTGCAATTGGAGATTCACAAATTAATGTGAATAAAGAAAGCTTATCAGATTATTGGGACATCATGCCTACACCATCCATTCAATTCTCTAAACCCCACACCTTATACTACTCATATATGTACACACACACACACACACACACACACACACATGTATAACCTGTCTAATAAACATTAGGTATCACAGTTTATTAAAGGTTTGTTCCTTCTTAAAAATATGCCAACCACTTACGATCTGATGCGGAGGGGTTGACAACGTATTTGCCATCTTCACTAATTGCAAGCAGTTGTGGAGCAAAGCGTTGCAGCATTTCCATGTTGTCTGATTGGCGAATGACGAGAAGTAATAATTCGGAGACATAGCCAGCACACACCGACTTCTTCACACGGGCATCTTTCACCTCATCACCTGCAGCAATGACATAGAAAAGAAATAGTATTTATCAAATTGTTGTTTACATAAAACATTTTCAAAATATGTTTTCTCACATTTTCTTTGAAACAGTTCAAACTATGAGCAGGCGTTTAAATTTAATAGAAAGATTTTAAAATATTCAATTTTTAATTTCAAATGTAAATCTAAGATTAGAAGTTCTTACCATTTATATTTACATAAAATCCCATTAAATATTATTTATAAGCTAATGCTGCAATTTCTAAAAATTATGGCCATAAAAGGCTACAGAATTACCATAAATGATAATATTTTTATCCATACTCTTGAAGTGGTTTCAAACTTCATTCAAATATCTTCCAATTCTCAAACATTGCTTGTGCTAATGCTACCTCAATCAATCTTTGCATTCAAGCATTGTACAATACCATATAAAGTATAGTCAACCCTTATATCCAACACATTTTAACATAACATCAAATTTCTCGAAAACTTATTGCCTTAAAAAAAAAAAAAAAAAAAAAAAAAAACATTCCTCTTTGGTTGTCAATAAACAGGCAAATTGAATTAATCCTTTTCTGAATATATTTCTGTTCAAATACCCTGCCTTTGTTTCAATTAATTTTGAAAATAATGAAAAATTGGTCTCAGAGTTAATCCAATAATCCACTGGATTGTTCAGGCACTACATGAATGGTTTTCATTTAGTATATCTTAATCAAGCCAACCTAATGAAGCCTTTTCATTGGGTAGGATGAATTAAAGTTTAAACTTCAAACAAACAGTACACCCATTATGCTATAACTGCTTAATATATGAGAACATTTGAATGTCTCAGCCATGAATTATCAGACAGTAACAAAAAGGAAAACCAGATTGTGGACCATTCATCATCTCACCAATTCAGTAAGTTGTGCATTTTATAAATAAGAAATATTAATATAAATTTCATTAGAATTTGTCGGTTTTCATGTTGAGCAACAATAAATGATAAAAGATGGTGAAGCTTATAACCCACTGTCTTTTATTACTTCAATGTTCTTCGTATCCACATACAAAGTGTCAAGGAAAAGATTATTGATTGCCAACCTGGCTGAAACCGGCTCTGAGTACAAATGTCTTGTTTTCATAAGCTCTGAATTAAAATCTTTCACCAAACTTTAGTCACAATTTATGTTCCTAACATTAGTTTAATGATTAAATTATTTTACTAAACTCTTTGTTACATTTAAAATTGATTGAAAGAAACACAGAGCATCTCAACAGAAATACAGTAACGAAAGGGTTAATGCAATGTCTACTTTAGTTGTTCATTGAATTCTAAACCCTGAGCAAATTGGAAAAGGTAGGTTTGGGAAATCTCCCTTTTATTTACACTGAAAGTATCTCAAAAGTAAATACAGAAAGGGTTAAAGTTGCAAATTCACAGACAGGAAGAAACAAAAAGAAAATGACTATCCCAGAAATTCCTATCCATGCTAATATGGAAAAATAGCTGCAAGAAAAAAAAAAGAACTGTACTTACCCACTGATTCTACAAACGGCAGAAGAACTCCAAGGTTTTCATCTAAACCAAGGACATGGACGACAGCCTCTCTTCCCAGGGGGTTAATTGTCATAGAGTACATGCTGTGTAATACGCCAAGGGGTTCGGCTTCATCGATGTCCTTTTCTGAAGAATCTGAACAGCAAAAAATAAAATCAAGATAAATTAAGTAAAAAAGGCTAAGGAAGAAAAAAAACAAGAATTCATAATTTTGTTGGTGCTTCGAAAATATTTAATTTGTACATTAAGAGAAACTTTATAACAATAAATAAACCATTTTATCCTGTGCCAGTGGCATGTAAAAAGCACCCACTACACTCTCAGAGTGATTGGCTTTAGGAAGGGCATCCAGCTGTAGAAACCTTGCCAGATCAGATTGGAGCCTGGTGCAGCCTCCTGGCTTGCCAGTCCCCAATCAAACCGTCCAACCCATGCCAGCATGGAAAACAGACATCAAACGATAATGATGATACAATGTGCTTCTTTCAGTTTCCATCTACCAAATCCACTCACAAGGCTTTGGTTGGTCTGAGGCTATAGCAGAAGACACTTGCCCAAAGTAATACACAGTGGGTCTGAACCCAGAACCACGTGGTTGGGAAGCAAACTTCTTACCACACAACCACACCTGCACCTAATTCTTTGTATCGAATTAAAAAACCTTTAAATGTAATTACATGCTTAATGAACATCATGTCAAAAATACAAAAAAAGAATGAACAAGAGACAAACTTACTTTTCTTGTGATAGTCAGCCAGTTGGTCAACATACTGCAATGTCTGAAGATGATAGGTCAGCTGTAACCCTAGCAGCTGGGCAGGGTTTTCTTCACTGTTTTCTTCACGGTTATAATCCTGGAGTTTAAATAATTGAGATGAGTTACTGTTAAAACAATTATACCTTTACAGGCAATTAACCTAATTGTTATTGATAAACATGAACATCTGCACCAATGGTTCCCAACCTTTTCACCACCAAGGACCTCTTTTATTTAAATGAGTTTTCCCACAGATGCCCAGGATATTGAAAGGTCTGTCAGCTTAACATGTTCACGGGCCCCCAGCACTACCTTTGCAGACCACCAGGGGTCCGTGGACCACAGGTAGGGAACCCCTGGTCTACACTATATTTCACCTGGCTCGTTCCTTGACCATTACTAGGTGGTCAAAGTTAAATATATATCTCATCATCAAAAGCATGTCTATAACGTATGTATTTACATTTTGCTGTAAAATTAGAATTAAACTGACTGGTTTCACTGTCTCTATACTTCATGAAATTTTGCTTGTTCAAAGCTCTCAAGTGACATTAGCAAAGAGTTATTTTTTGAAATACAAACAAGACTACATCGTGCACAACAGCTTAGAACCTAAGAGAAATAATACACTGAAGGAATTATTTTTTTAACAAAATATTACAGCTCTGAAATGAATAATTAAAAATAATGCATTGTATTTTTTTTCCTTGCTAACTTGAATATTACTTCAAGAGAGACTAAATGGCATGAAACAGGACTTATTCTAATTTGGTGACTTCAGTTGAAATGAA
Organism: Octopus bimaculoides; assembly: GCF_046866305.1. NCBI lineage: Eukaryota > Metazoa > Mollusca > Cephalopoda > Octopoda > Octopodidae > Octopus > Octopus bimaculoides. The sequence continues at coordinate 29,642,848 of NC_142943.1, forward strand.
AGTAAGTGAAATTCAATTTTAAAATATTTAAACTGATAATTTTTCAACAGCAAAAATAAAAAATAACAAATAATTAAGTAGCAATAAAACAAAATTGGATATAATTACAATAATCAGATTACATTTGAAATCTACAACATTTGTAAAATCTAGGGAAACGGAATACTTCAAGAGTAAAATGGTAATAATGAAGCAGGAGAAGGAAGCAGAAATACTTACACCCATTTGAACAAGAGCTCGGAGAATTCCATTTGTTGCATCTGGCTTGGCACTAAGAAAGAGGAGTCCTTTCTGGGTCTCCAGAAGTTGCTGTAAAAAATCTCTAATCGCTACAAACAAGCCAAAGTTGTTTATGGTAGCCGGAGATGACAGCAGAACAAACAAACATTCTAACAGTTGGCTGAAAGAAAACATAACACCAAAAATAATAAAAAAAACAAACAACATTTGATTGAAATCATCATCATTTTAAGGGTTAAAAAAAAGAAATAAAATAGTAAAAGAAGAACTTCTTACAGTGTGAAAAGGAAGAAGTTTAATAAGCTTTATAAATTTTGGGTACTATAAAAGACGACTTTAAAGGACCACAAATTCCATGTGAAATGCAGCAAGATTTGAAGAGATGGTGATAATGTTTTGATGCTTACATTATATGATACATTGGCATGTATGTTGGAAAATTTGGTTATGTAAGGTACCTGTTAAAAAGCATTGGTCTGGGCGCTGGTACCACATAAAAAGTACCCAGTACACTGTGGAGTGGCTGAAGTTAGGAAGGGCATCCAGCTGTAGAAACCAAGCTAAAACAGACTATGGGGCCTGGTGTGAGCACTGGACATGTTGATGATGATGATGATGAAAATGACGTTAAATACTTGTCTTAAAAACAACATAAAACAAACATAAAAATCACTCACCAAGAGTAACAAACAGAAAAAAGATTTGGATAAATATCAAGAGGCTGTTGACGTAGTTCGAATATCACTTTGCCAGGTAAGGATCGGCGTGGCTGAGCCTAGAAAGACAAAAGTCAAAGCACTCTTTGAGATATTGGTTTCTGTCTTTGATCAGGATAAACGACAGACACGCTGAGATTTCAGAGGAAAAGGAGAAAAGTGGAAATTATAGCATGCATGCATTTTTGTAATTTATGATCTACGTATTATGAGTGACCTTCTTTTATCAAATGAAAATCAGAATTGGGTTGGTCTGTCTTAAGACTTACCAGGTGAGACTAGTTTCCGTTCACAAGTTGAGGTTTAAGAGAAGTCAACTGAAGCATATCCTCACTGCTTAAGCGATTCTTACCAAAGATCTTAAAAGACTTGCAGCAAAAAGTTATCTAAAAGGGTGTATGACAGTTTGGTGCCGAGTGCAGCCGACATTAGAGTGAACAAACCATTCACCATAGTAGAATTCAATCATTGAAGATCAATAATGCAGTTCTTTGTTCATGTCTTGAGTGCCTTTGGATTTATCTTGCTTCTATTGATCACCAATTGCATCTGCATGCACATGTAGGGTGCAGTGGAAATGAAGATGGCGAGTGTGTGCACATATGTATGCATGTTCATGTATGTGTGTATGGAAGAATAGGAGAGAGTGAGAGAGAAGAGAGAATGAGAGACAGCCAGGGAGAGGGAGAGAAAGAAGCAGAAAGAGAGAGAGAGATCAACTTAAACATACTATCAAAAATGGCGCTTGTGTCATAACTTTGGTTATTTCTTCTAAATAAGTGATCAAGAGGTCTGCATTGACATCACTGATGCTCGCAACACCTGATGCAACAGGATCGACATCATTGTCTTCAGTCCCTCCTGCTCCACCGCTTCCATTATTATTACTTCCTCCTCCTCCTCCTCCTCCTCCTCCACCACCATTGACAACATCCTCTTGGCCGCTCTTCAAGTCACCTTCCTCAAAGCAAGGCATATTCTCAATCAACCTGAAAATGGAAACAAAAAACTATGAATACAATTGAAGTAACGGACAATTTTAATAATTGCTTTCCTTTCTTTTACCGGTATCCATCATTGGACTCTGGCTATGCTGGAGCACCACTTTCTAAGTTCAAGTCACTTGCATCAACCCTGGTAGATTTTATCCCCCCAGTCCGAATTTCATCCATTGGTATTCGTTACCAGCCAACGAAATATGAAAGGTAAAGTACACCAGGGTTGGATTTGTAACAGCAGTGACTCAACACTAGCATCACAGGCTCAGTAGTAACACTATAAACTCAGTAGTGACATCACGGACTCAACAGCAATGTTGCAGATTTCAACATTAACGTCGCAGACCCAGCAGTAACATCACAGACTCAATAGTCTTGTTGTTAATCCTGCAAGCGAAACACTTAACAGTATACAAATCCAAAGCAAAATAGAATCCGTATACTTACTGCTCAACTATCAGGTAGAAGTTTTGAAGAACCTCAAACGTGTGGATTTTACGTAATAAAGCCGTCCCAGCAACTGCAACTCGGACAATCTGAAGAATTACGTAATAAACATTGGATAAGGATTTCAACAATCAACGGAATAAGAATATTTTACTTGAAAGACAATGGTTAGGAGTGATTGGCATCAGGGAAGTACATCCTGTCATAGAATACAGCTTCTTCAGTAAGTCTTGTCAGACCAATGTCAGCAATGAAAGAAGTGAACAAAATGATGATGATGATGATGACGATTTAAAGTGAGTGGAGGTGGTGGTTTAACTGGTCCTTTTCAGTCACTGAATTGCAGCCATGCTAGGGCCCCAGCTTCAAGGCTTTTATTTGAACAAATCACTCCATCCCCCCACTCCCTGGTACCTATTCTATCAGTCTCTTTTGCCAAACCACTAAGCTATGGGTGATGTAAACAAACCAACACTAGGTGTCAAATGATAGTGGGAAGGAAACAACCACAGAGACCCCCCCCCACACGCACACACACACACAGTGACAGGCTTCCACACAGTTTCCATCTACCAATTCCTCTCAATAGGTATTGGTGAACCTGGAGCTATAGTAAAAGACACTTGCCAAAGGTGCCATGCAGTGGGACTGAACCCAAGATCACATGGTTGTAAAGCAAGTTTGTTAACCACACCGCCACTCCTGCACTTGTACATATAACTACTATATAGACAATTAAAATGTACATCAAGAACATAAAAGAGTAAGAAATGGTCTAGAAAGGAAGAAGGAATGCTATAGGTGTCAACCATAAAACAGGTATTAAAATAAAGGTGTTGCAAGATGATTGAGAAATATTAAACGAACAAACCTGCTTTGTCATCATTATGTCAAGCAATCTCTGGTAACAACTCCATCCTTCACTCATGCCATCTTTCTTGTCTCTCTCCTGTTCAGCATCATCAATGTCTTGGAGATATTCATCAATGTCATACATTTTCTTTTCAGTCGTGTCTTCGTTCTCTTCATTCTGTTTGGCACTGACCAGCCTGCGTCGCAGCCTCTGCCGTTTCTGTTTTGATGGATGACTGGCAGTGAACCACAGCAAGCCTTCTTGGAGACGAGTTGTTTGGTCCAGGGCACGCAAAATTTGTAATTTCAGAGACATAGACATGTTGGGGGAAATATACAAATCAAGTAAATAATGTTGGATATTCCGTTCCTGAAAGAAGAAACCAAAGCCATCAAATCTGTTAAACATAAATACGCAACCATAACAAGATTGTTGGCAAACAAATGCAGGAATTAAGATAAGCTTTGTAAGCCTTTATAAGTGGTTTCTTCCCTGGTATTACAATGAAAATTTAAAGAAAGACTGAAGAAAACTTAAGAAAATGAAATTCTGCAAACAGTTGTGGAATTTCATGCTGTACTGCCAAGAATTTGGAACAGCATATCTAAACAATATTCCACAGTAAGACCATATGCTTATAACATGCATGTGAACAAACTGTAGAATCGCATATATTTTAACCCCCATTGCATTGGTTGACAGAAATTTACACCTACTGTGTACTTACTTTAAATAAGATGGTGTAATTATGAGCAGTCTTATCCGTACCAGTTTTTGCACCGGTTGACATAAATATATGCCAAACCATTGCCAAACACTGAGTATTGACCTCAGCCAATACAATTACCATTGGTGCAGCCTAGTTGCCTGATGAAAACCATTGTCATGGCTTAAATAAATTATGGAATATTATTTCTTAATCATCATCATTGTTTAACATCCACTTTCCATGCTGGCATGGGTTGTACGGTTCAACTGAAGACTGGCAAGCCAGAAGGCTGCACCAGACTCCAATCTGATCTGGCAAGGTTTCTACAGGTAGATGCCGTTCCTAACACCAACCGCTCCAAGAGTGTAGTGGGTGCTTTTACATGCCACCAGCACAGGGGCTAGAAAGGTGGCACTGACATTGACCATGCTTAAATGGTGTTTGAGTTTATTTTTATTTTATAATATGTACCAAGCAAATGAGGCCACAAGAATTTAAACATTCTACAAGTCTCCCTCTTTAAGGAAACAGTCCTAAAGTTTAGTCCAATTTTATTATAACCTTTTCCTTTCTATTTTTCATAAACATTTTCCACATATTTAAAAGATCTGACAAGTTGAGCATTTTTATTTAGCAGATCAAGATAATTTGAACCTCTCCAAGTCAAGCGGCTATTCCTCTACATTGAGAGGTCACTGTTCTGGTACTACGGACATGTGATTACAATGTCACAGGAAAGAATCTCAAGATGGATTCTTCAAGCTGAGCTAACCAGCAGGAAACCTAAGGGTAGACCAAGAAGTGGTTGGTTGGATAATAGGTCACACTTGGGAATCCAATCAGAAAGCGTAATGAGGGTTACTTCTGACAGGATCTTATGGAAGAGGTGCTTAAGGACTCTACTCCAATGCCCCCCACCCCCAGGAACAAAGGGTGGAAATGGACAGACAGAAGAAATACAGTTGAAGCAGGTGTAACATATAAGTCATGGTATTATATTGGTGAGCTGCTAATAACAAACATAAATCCACAAATTTGTTGATGACCAAATCTACCAAATTTGTTGATGACCAAATCAAATTTGTTGATGACCAAATCTACCGTCAAACCAGCTGGCACCAATACTTCTGTAGGTCATCTCTGAAACAAATGCTGGTGACTCAACTTCATTAAGAGCAGCAGCAGAAGGATTGTGGTAACAGCAAGAAACAGCTGTGACCTACATCGCTTTTCAATCCAATCAATTAGAGCAACATTTTGTTCATTAAGTGTAACATTCATCATTGTGTGTGTGTGTGTGCGTGCGTGCGTGCGTGTTTTGTGTGTTTTATCTTTGATACCAAAAATGAAGCCTCTAACTCCAGCCAAACCGTCCAATCCACCAGGGAAAACAGATGATTTATAGCAGTTGATATAGAGTGTAACAGGTGAATTCATTTACTGATCAGTAGAGAATGTATCTCTTACTGGGATAGAGTGAGAAACAAAGAGGTGATGAGAGTAGTAGGCACAGTAAGTTTGCTGGACATGGTGACTAAGCAGTGGGTACGGTTTACTGGCCATGAGCTTCCATTACTGCAGAAGAGATCTGCTGCCATTGTGATGGAGTGGATGTCAGAAGGAGGGAAGAGACTGAGTGGAAGACCAAGAAGGATGAGGCACAGTACATTTTGGGATGGCAAAAGAGTGATGGGAGTTGGCCCAAGTGGAGCTAAAAGGAAAGCGAACAGTTGACATGTTTGCAGAAGGCTTGTTGCATGTTGTACAGACAGCACCAAAGGATATGACAGCTACAAAAGAACAGAAACAGAACCATTTTAGCTGTTATCATGCATTTTGCTAATTTTGACTGGATTTACAACTATCTTTAAGTCCCAATCTCAAGAAATAGATCAACCGTTTCTGTGCAATATTCTTCACAGGATGCAGCATAAACAAATCAGTAAGAAAGCTATGGTGCAAAAAGACTTGAAGCTAATCAACTTACAACTGCTTTTGATGCAACAAACGAATCACAGCAACAGAGACTGCTAGCAAGACGGATTCCCATCTTCAGATACCGTACTTTGAAAGCTGTTTCTGGTTGGGTAATAGCTTTCTTTAAATCCAACCCTTCGATACACCAATCCAATAACGTTGTCAGAACATCTGCAAAAGATGAACAACGACAAAGAATGAAACGAAAAAAAAAAAATCAATGGAATAAGTTCTAAACCTAAACTTATCTAAAAAACAAAAAAAAAAACAAACAAACTTATTGCTTAATCCATTCCATTGCTTAAGCCGTTGTGTTTTATGGTTACGAAGTGAAGATAAGTCTGGTTACCAGATTATAGGGGGCTAAACATAGAGAGGACAAACAAGGACAGACAAAGGGATTAAGTTGATTACATCGACTCCAGTGCTTAACTGGTACTTATTTAATTGTCCCCAAAAGGATGAAAGGCTAAGTAGACCTTGGCAGAATTTGAACTCAGAATGTAGTGGCAGACAAAATACTGCAAAGCATTTTGCCCGGCATGCTAACGATTCTGCCAGCTCGCCCCATTGTGGCAATGAAGTATTAATTTTTTGGCATGGCTTGTTAACACTGGCAATGATGAGGTTTTAGCAATTAGCAATATACAGGTAAATTAAATGTGACAAATTGAATGTTTAATCCAGAAAATAAGGAACTGCAGTATAGTGGAATGGCTAAACTACTGGCCACTTGGCTGAAGTGTCATCAGTGGAATGGCTAAACTACTGGTCACTTGGTTGAAGCATCCTCAGTGGAATGGCTAAGCTACTGGTCACTTGGCTGAAGTATCATCAATTTGTATCTCATCATTTATTGATTGTATCCAGTCATTTAGAGTTGACCTGGATTTATGTGATCTAATTTCACTCATTAGAGGATATCAACAATGTCAGTGAAACCAATTTTGCTTATTTTGGTTGAAATTACAATTATCTTTAAGTCCCAGTCTCAAGAAATAGACCTGAAATCTAGATCACCCATTTCTGTGCAATATTCTTCACAGAATGCAGCATAAACAAATCAGTAAGAAAACTATGATGTAAAAAGACTTGAAGCTAATCAACTTACAATGAATCGCACAAACTCTTTGCTAAAACTACTTCGGTAACTGAAATAATTAGAGACTTTATTGATTTTTAAATTTAATTACTCTATTATATTATCTTTAAATTCAGAAATAAAAGGAAAATTACTTACCTTCTCGATTTTCTTTATAGAGAAGATAGCTAAGGCCTTTATCCAGAAGGGAGGGTATTATTTCAACAGCTTCTATCCATCTAAAAATAAAAACCAATCTGATATTTTAAGTTTACTGAACATATTTAACAGTCAAATCTGGGTACACTGGTTATCAGTTGAAACTAGCTTTCAACATTTCCATCTAACAAATCCACGGTTGGCTAAGGCTATAGTAGAAAACACTTGCCCAAGGTGCCACACAGTGGGACTGAACCCAGAACCATGTGGTTGGAAAGCAAGCTTCTTGCCACATAGCCATGCCTGCTCCAAACATTGACATTCTCTCAATATTTTAATAAAGTTACATAAAATGAAAACAATAAAACTGTCGGCAAGCCAAGTCATCAAGAGAATTGTATGAAGTAGCAGACAGGAATTATGCAGAACAAAACAAAAAACCAAGATTATTATCTGGTGCCTTGTCAAAATTTTGTGAAACTTAATTTTTATTTCCTAAATGAAACTGAAAAACTTACTTTCTTTGGTGTTCAGCATTAGCAAACGTCTCTATAAATTCAAGCAATGTCTTCGCTTCTTGGCACATCTCAGCGTTGGCTCCGGACTCCGATTGCTGCCACTGGGCTTTTTCAACTTCAAATGGAGTTAGGGATGGATCCAAGAAATGCTGTGAAACGTAAGACAAAATAGATGAAAATTTAAAATCAATTACAAAACAAAATTCCATGTTTTGCAATCCGCTTGAACTAACGAGAAACATTAAGAAAGTCTGGAATACCAAAATATCAACAAATGGACCTAAAAGCTCACAAGTATATTATCAATATTCCTTAGACCCACACAAAAATTAAGAGGTAGAAAAAAAACCCTTGGCTTGTTGATTAAAATAGAGTTTCCTAACATTTGTCTACTGTAAATTAATGAGTGAATAAATAAATATGCAAATAAGCTGCTACTACAGCAGCCATTATCATCATTCTGGGATCTGTTATTTCATTTACACTGGCAACATTTCAACAAGAACAATTCTAAAGAGATTCTAAGGAAAGATGATGATGGTGGTGGTGGTGGCGGTGGAGATGGTAGTGGTGGCAGCAGCAATGAAGAGGGTCATGATGATGATAGTGGTGGTTGTGGTGTTGTAGTAGTAGCGGTAGTGGTAGTAGGAAGAGGAGAAAGGATAGCTGCTATCCTCCTCCTACTTCTCTTCACCACAATCATCTTCATTTCACATCCACCAACACAATCATCTTTCGTTTTACACTGACAATGTTTCGCTAATATTCCAGTAAACCTTGCAAAGAACTACACAAGACATAACAGACCAGTCTAGACACATTAATTCTTCAAGAATGCAACAGTTTTGAAATTGTAGATTTTGTTGTTCCTGTTGTTGTTGGGTGGTGATGGTGGTGGTGGATCCTCACCACCACCACCATCACCACCCCTACCTATGAGACCAGAGACATTTCATAATTTAGGACTACGCTGACCAATAAATGGTAAGATGGAATCTGAGGGAGATTTCAGTGTTATTTTTAGCAGGTTCAGTGAGCATGGAGAGTCTTGCTTACTCTGACTTCAGAAGATTCCACTGATGGAGATGCAAAACCATCTCAAATACCTGACTGGAATGTAAACAATTTATTTTATTGAAACCCACCCCACTTCCCATTGCATCTTCCCCCACCCCAATCCTTTTAAACTGACTGCATTAACTGTTTAGCATTTAAACTGGCCATACCTGCCCAAATATCCTACCTGCTTTATGTTCAAACTGACCAGATCTGGCCTCTCACATCTACCCTACAATGCCCTTTGGTCTAGGGGTATGATTTTCACTTAAGGTGTGAGAGGTCCTGGGTTCAAATCCCAGACGAGCCCAACACTTTTCTTCTTTTAGGTGCAGGAGTGGGTGTGGTAAGTAGATTGCTTACCAACCACATGGTTCCGGGTTCAGTCTCACTGTGTAGCACCTTGGGCATGTGTCTTCTACTATAGCTTCGGGCCAACCAAAGCCTTGTGAGTAGATTTGGTAGATGGAAACTGAAAGGAGTCAGCAGGGATTGATGCCAGTCTCTTCCAAACCATCCAACCCATCATCATCATAATCATCATCGTTTAACGTCCGCTTTCCATGCTAGCATGGGTTGGACGATTTGACTGAAGACTGGTGCAACCAGATGGCTACATCAGGCTCCAATCTAATTTGGCAGAGTTTCTACAGCTGGATGCCCTTCCTAACGCCAACCACTCAGAGAGTGTAGTGGGTGCTTTTACGTGTCACCCGCACGAAAACGGCCACGCCCGAAATGGTGTCTTTTATGTGCCACCTGCACAAGAGCCAGTCCAGGGGCACTGGCAACGATCTCGCTCAAAAACCCTACAAGGCCAGTCAGGCGGTACTGGCAACGGTCACGCTCAGGATGGTACATCTTATGTGCCACCCGCACAAGAGCCAGTCCAGGGGCCCTGGCAACGATCTCACTTGGCTTGCCGGGTCTTCTCACGCACAGCACATTTCCAAAGGTCTCGGTCAGTAGTCATCGCCTCGGTGAGGCCCAATGTTCGGAGGTCTTGCCTCACCACCTCAGCCCAGGTCTTCCTGGGCCTACCTCTTCCACGGGTTCCCTCAACTGTTAGGGAGTGGCACTTTTTCACGCAGCTATCCTCATTCATTCTCACCACATGTCCAAACCAGCGCAATCGTCTCTCTTGCACACCACTACTGATGCTTCTTATGTTCAGCTTTTCTCTCAAGATACTTACACTCTGACGGGTATGCACATTTACATTACACATCCAGCGGAGCATACTGGCTTCATTCCTTGCGAGCTTACGCATGTCCTCAGCAGTCACAGCCCATGTTTCACTGCCATGTAGCATGGCTGTTCGTACACATGCGTCATACAGTCTGCCTTTTACTCTGAGTGAGAGTCCCTTTGTCGCCAGCAGAGGTAAGAGCTCTCTAAACTTGGCCCAGGCTATTCTTATTCTAGCAGTTACACTTTCAGTGCACCCACCCCCACTACTAACTTGGTCACCCAGATAGCGGAAGCTATCAACTACCTCTAGTTTTTCTCCCTGGAATGAGATAGAAGTTGTTTCCTGTTTGTTTACAGTGTTTATTGCACCTGAACATCTGCCACATACAAAAACTAACTTTGTAGTTAATCTGCCTTTGATATTGCTGCACCTCTTATGTGTCCATAGCTTACACCGGGTACATCTTATAGAGTTACTGCCTACTCCTTGATGATGTTGGTGATGATGGTGATGATGGTGATGATGATGATGGTGGTGTGAGTGGCTGTGTGGTAAGTAGCTTGCTTACGAACCACATTGTTCCGGGTTCAGTTCCACTGCGTGGCACCTTGGGCAAGTGTCTTCTACTGTAGCCTCCGGCTGACCAAAGCCTTGTGAGTGGATTTGGTAGACGGAAACTGAAAGAAGCTCATCATATATATATGTGTGTGTGTGTGTGTGTGTGTGTTTGTCCCCCCCCCCCCAACATCGCTTGACAACCGATGCTGGTGTGTTTACGCCCCCGTAACTTAGCAGTTTGCCAAAAGGAACCGATAGAATAAGTACTAGGCTATAGAATAAGTCTTGGGGTTGATTTACTTGACTAAAGGCGGTGCTCCAGCATGGCCACAGTCACATGACTGAAACAAGTAAAAGAGTAAATATGAATCATGAATATGAATCATATTGCAGTGAATACCTAATCTCTCTCTCTATCATCATCACCATCAAATCACCTTGTAAATTACAAACAAACATCTCTATCAAGACTGATAATCAGGTCATTGACAATGAAGTGACAATGTCACTAGTGATGACAGACAATTGCTCTCAGGAATGCTAATTCCTGACAACTTGTCTAATGGTCAATGTGAAAACAGAGAGATGGCCAGGAGGATTTGTTTACACTTGTAGCTGAAATCATTGTTTGTTTGTAAATAAATCCTCTCCTGTCCATGGCACAAAAATGAAATGAAAGATGATGTTAGCTGTGATAAAAACAGCTTGAATACATCTAATTACCCAAAAATTGATGTTTTTTGAAAGTAGAAACTTCTATAGTAGAAGACACTTGCCCAAGGTGCCACACAATGGGATGGAACTTATATCCTTGTGATTGGGAAGCAAACTTCTTTCCACACAGCCACGCTTGCACCTATAGCCATAAACTTTTATAATAGCAGACTGCACTAAAACCTGTACATAAAAACAATAACTTATTAATATAGATTTTTATCTTATTGTTTTACATCCATTTTGCTGCCTTAATATTAACAACTTAAGAATGACAAAGCACTGACATTTTATTGTCAGCTTGGTAGTTACACAGGATAAAGTTATGTGCTTTGTCTGAGAACTTCTTAACACAATGTCTGCATTAAATTTGAAAACATGAGCATGTGGTCGATATTGCAATGTCTTTCACTTCAGTACCACCACCATCATCATCAGTTAATGTCTATGTTGGCATGGGTTGGACAGTTTGACAAAATCCGATGGGCCCAAGGACTGCATTGTGCTCCAGTGTCTGCCTTGGCATGGTTTCTACAATTTGATGGCCTTCCTAAGACCTGTACACATAACAGTGTGTACAGGTCTTTATTTTTTCATGCCACCAGCACTAATGAGGGAGGCCATGCAGCTCACGGGACTACAAAAATGGGGGCAGATCAGCTTCATGCTAGGGGATGAAAGGTTCAAAATATAAGAGAGGTAGAGGGTCAGGACAGGTTCTTGTAGAGGATCTGCATGGCTACACGCATTTGATAGGAGATGGGTGGGAAAGAGAAGAGACAGATGGTCAGTAGGGGCTACAAAGAGACAGATAATGGTGATGAGGTGCCCAGGTGACCCCTCAAGGCTGAAGGTGAGTTGATGTAGGTGGGCAGGCGGTTTGCAAGATTGTATCAGGAAGAGATGAAGGGATGGGGAAGCAGGCAGTGATTAAAAATTGGGGAGGGTTGAAAGGTGAATGATCAATGAGCCACGAGATGAGGAAGATCATGACCAGTCCAATGACTGAAACAAGTAAAAAAACAGTTGGCCCAGGGCTCTCTCCAAAAGTGCCATGCAATTGGACTGAACCTGAAACCACAGGATTGCAAAGCAAGCCCTTGAACCACACAGCTGTGCCTCTGCCTCTATACAAGAAATACTTCTTATTTTACTTTGCCCTTATGAACTGGTCAATCCGTCTCATGGTCCTGGCAGCCAAAATGGAAAAAGTGTTGCCCCAGAAGTTAGCAAGGGATACACGCTGGAACAACCACTGACTCACAGAGTTCAGACTTGGGGATAGTCATGCCCACCCCAACAACAGTGCGCAGGGTCAAGGACACCGGAGGTCTCCACTGCCAGAGGATCGACCTCAAATCTGTCAGAGGGAGGTCAGTACTTCAACAGTTTACTCTTCCCAGCCTGACAAGCAGCAAAGCCTAGAGTGGCAAGCTGAACACATCAGGTTGTTGCTGAAGAAAATGTCACAGAATATGGTATCCCAGATAAGGGGCCTACAACCACAGAACAGGAAAATGGTCATGTTATCTGTTCTGCCATGCAATGAAATAACACGGCATCCAGATTTATTATTCTCATAATAACTTGGGAAGGAAGAATTTAGCCATATTCTTCAAAGTTACTGGAACCATTACATCAGTTAAAAACCACTAAAACAAATAATAATCACACGGTACCACAAAAAAGGAATGAGACCAATACTTACAGCAAGCGGAGCAAGATAACACTGAAAAGGGTTGAAACTTGATGTGGCAAAATTCCAGGAATCATCAGCGACATCAAAGAATTCAACATTCTGGAAGAACACAAAGTATCAAGACATCAGAGGTGAGATTCTAGAATCAGTTGTAAATGTTGTGTGGCGGTCCAATGAAATAACGTTAAAAAATAAATTAATTGAAGGAGAAAATAAAGCAGAATGACAAAAAAAAAAAAAAAAATAGAAGAAAAAAAAAACTATCCTTATTAAATTAATTAAAAACAAAGCATACTTTATTTAATAACACCAACTGTTTATTTGATTTATTTGCGGTATAACACCTTTAATCAATAATTCTTGATAAGGTGGTTGGTGTTAGGAAGGGCATTCAGCCATAAAAGCCACACCAAAAGAGACAATGAAGCCTGGTGCAGTCTTTTGGTTTTGTCAGCTCCTGTTAACTATCCAACCCATGCCAGCATGGAAAATAGTCACTGAATGACGATGATGATTTCAAATGCTATGCTTTTATGAGAAGAAAGAAACAAAATTGAAAAGGTGGGGAAGCTAAAATGATTCTTAATTTTTAAACATCATTGCATATAAGCATTACATTAGAATTTATTTACTGAATGGCATAACAGGCAAACTATTTGAAAAATACAAATTATCCACATAGCATTGTAATTGTTTTTAATAATTTGTTCTAGAACTATGCAGGGAAATACCATTATCACCAGCATATAAATTTATAACCTTATGATTTGTAACCAGTTCCATAAGTGCTAACACACAAAACTTTGGCCCTCATGTCATTCTGGTGCTTCTGCTAAATATCATTAAAAAAATATAATATATAAAAATATCATATACTAGCCAGTCAGGCAGTTCTGGCAATGACCACGCTCAAAAGGTGTTTTTTTACATGCTACCTGCACCATCATTGTTTAACATTCACCTTCCATGCTGGCATGGGTTGGATGATTTGACAGGAACTGGCCAGGTCGGAGCCTGCACCAGACTTCTGTGTCTGTTTTGGCATGGTTTCTACAGCTGGATGCCCTTCCTAATGCCAATCATTCCAAGAATGTAATGAGTGCTTTTCACGTGCCACCAGCATGGGTGCTTTTATGTGCTACTGGAACAGGTGCCAGTCATGTGGCACCAGCATGAATCTTCAAGCACAGCATATCACCAAAGGTCTCAGTCACTTGCCATTGCCCCTGTGGGGCCCCAATATTTGAAGATCATGCTTCACCACCTCGTCCCGTCTTCCTAGGACTACCTCTTCCACAGGTTCCCTCCAAGATATTTTTATTATTTACCTGACACCTCGACATTTCCTAGAGAAAGCTGAGAAATAATGACAAGATCATACCATACCTGCATATCACTGTCATCACCACATATAAGTCCATCATCATCATCATCAGAACTGATGTCTTCGTAACCGTCATCAGCATCCTGAAATTAAGGGAAAGTAGAGTAATTCAATAAGTTTAACAAAAAAGAAAGAAAAAAACGAAGAAAATAAAAAATAAGAAATATCTGTTTAGCATTACGTTTCACAAGAATCCTTATCAACACAACATGGTTCCACTTGAGCTCTTACCAAACTTTTGATTCCAAATTGAAATCAGAATTTTCTGATTATTGACAAATTGTTCTCTTTCACTCACTCACTGACTGACTCATACACTTCTCCACCACCACCCCTCTCTCTCCCTCTCTTAAGGCTTTCACCTCTAAATTCCTTTACTGTGACACCAAATATATTATCAGATCACATGATTACGTGATCAATCAGACTATCAGATGTTATACATCGCTGATTACAATGCACTGATGCCACTTCCAGCCACCTACCAAGCTAACTAACCCATCTCATTAAATGACACACAAATAATTATGGAGAGACAAAAACACATGAACAGATTAAGAGGAGTTATTGAAGTCTTACCTGATTCTCAGCATCTGAAAGAAATATCACATTTGGAGAGTGGACAGGTGTGAGGCAATACAGGTCATCTTGGTTCATAGGTAAGGTTTCTAGAGTGAGAAATAAACCAATCTATTGTAAGAAATATCAGGCAAAAGAATGAAAAATCTGTTAGAAACATCACAACGAGGCCTCAATACATAAGTGAATTCAACACAATGCAAGGAAAAAAAAATCATCATCATTTAATGTCTGTTTTCCATGCTGGCATGGATTGAATGACTTGACAGGAACCAGCAAGGCCAGGGACCACACTAGGTTTCATTGTTTTAGAAAACAATTTCTAGAGCCAGATGCCCTTCCTAATGCCAACTACTTTACAACTACTGGTGCAGCCCCCACTTCCCAGCTTAACAGTTACCAGTCAAACTGTCCACCAAAATGCCAGCATGAAAAGCAGACATTAAAAGATGATTATGATGATGATGTATATACACACAGAGGAAACTTGAAATATTAGGTTGGTGCAATAGTTATTGCAGCTTTTTTTTAAAATAAATTTCATTCAACAAAAACAATAATAACATGTAACAAAAACATCTCTAAATGATTATTCTGGAGCATATTCACCATCTACTTCAATTACTTGTTCCCATTTGCTTGGCAGACAGTCAGACAGTCATTTAAAGATGTTTTTGCTGAAAAAAAGTTGCAATAATTATGCACCAACCAATAGAACCAAAAATGAAGACCTCCTGGGTACTGACTCTTGCTTCTTTTTGAAATACATACCTATATTCAATTTTAAAAATGCATCTTATATTCAAACGTAGATGAATTTTAAAAATCAAATAAAACAAATTAAATATTTAATATGAGTTTTATCAATAAAAAGAACCTACCAGAATCAGGATCTTCAATTCTATCTTGTCTTGGAGACTCCGCAGGTGGAGACCGTGATCTTGTTGGTGAACGAGAACGACAATGAGGAGACTTTGTTCGGTCACGAGTTTCTCGATCACTTAAGTCCCTGCTTTGGTCTCTCTCCTTGAACTGGTCCCAGTCACGTTCACGTGTGGGAGACCGAGAACAAGGATCTTTATCGTTCTTCTCTCGAGAACCATCCCGTTGGTTATCAAACTCCCGTGCAGTGTCCGCTTCTCTTGTGCCACGCCCATCACGATGATGTACCTCACGCTCATATGAACTTCTGCTACGATGCTGCTCTTCAAAGAAATCAGATGTGTCAATGGGTTCTTTCGATTCAGAACAGAGTTCGTTGAAGTCTCCTCGGTAGGTTCTGTCAGTCTGATCAGCTGTAGAATCTCTTTGACTAAAAGCCTTGTGGCTGTCTCCAGTAAATTCCCTTTGGCTGGCTGAGTATTCCTGTGTTGGAATATCTTGTGAAGAGGAAGGTCTGTGATCAAAGAGTTCTTCAGTTTGATGATAGACATCTGAAGATCTGTGAGGAAGGGGTAAGAGAGGGGTTTGGGTGGGTGCAGTATGCGACTGGGATGGAGGGTGGACAACTGTACTCGGCTGCTGTGTCTTCTGCTGCTGCTGTTGCTGCTGAGATGATGCCACTTGTTGCTGCTGCTGTTGTTGTTGTTGCTGTTGTGGTTGCTTGCTCGGCTGTACCTGGGAGCTCGGTTGCTGAGACGACGGCGGTGGCACCTGAGTTTGCCCTTGCCCACTTTGTTGAACTGCTTTGGGCTGTTGGCTTGGCTGCACCATTTGTTGTTTCTGCTGCTTCTGTTGTGCTTGTGCTTGCTGCTGCTGCTGAGCCTGTTGTGCTTGCTGTTGTGCATGCTGCTGTTGAAGCTGTTGCATCTGTTGTTCCACCTGTTGTTGGATGTAATCCAAAGGATGTTGTTGCCTAGGTTCCCATTCTGACTGCTTGTCTGACTGTGAATGGTTCTCCAATGCTGAACATGTGAAAATACAAGCAGAAACATTAATATACAACAAACAAATATCAATTAAAGCTGACAATGTAGGAAAATACAAAAGATGTGTTTACACACACACACATGGAGTAGAGAGATAAAAAAGCAAGAAGACAAGATAAAAAAAAACATGTATGTATGCATGTGGAGGAGGCATGGTTTAGTGGTTAAGGTGCTGGACTCATGATTCTAAGATTTTGATTTCGATTCCTGAACTGGGCGATGCATTGTGTCCTTGAGCAAAACACTTCATGTTGCTCCAGTCCACTCAGCTGGTGGAAAAAGAGAAAAGTAAGAAAACCAGTATTTTTGTTCATTTTGATTGTAGAAACCATAATTAATGTAACTGATGCAGAAAAATAAAACAGAAAGGAGACCAAAGCCTGCAAGACAGCTACTCAATCTGGAGTGGTTGGTGTCCTCCAGTTCAACAAAAGAAACTTGAACATGCTAAAAGCTACACATGGCTTAGATTTCTCCATGATCCTCCTTTTCATTGTATATGGTGTGGAGTTGGTTTTCAAACCACATACGTGGCTAACCAGTTTAGTAGCATTGTATTTGTTGATGTGCTGGAAAGAAGATGATAGGTGGTTTACATAACATATTTTGAAATCCTATTTGCATAACCCAATGTAATCATTCTTTTGAATTAGGTTATCTTGAAACATTGCTGCTACTTCTGTCACATTTAATATGGAGTTTATCATACACGCTTAGTCAAGTGGGCAAGCTTTAGGGTTTCAACAGTTACAACTGGAAGTGGTCTCTTGGTGATGTTTGCCTGTGATAATGTTCTTCATATAGCTAGGACAGCAGCTGTATGATAAATTAATCAAGAGATGAGGGGGGAGAGGGAGAGTGAAATGATTCATCTGAAACCTACCAGGTCCTTTTATACGATGCACAGATTGCTGTGGAGGAGGCGGTGGAGGTGGTGGGGATATGGTTTCAATTGTTGCCACATTTCCAAAAGCGGCAATGGTGATAGTTGTATACCATCCTTTCAGAATGAGACCATTGGTTGGCACCTAGAAAAGAAGCATTCAAACACAAGATTACATGGTAAAATTTAACCCTGACAACCAACAGATACTCAAAAGGAAGCAGTTTTATACTTTATTTCAGAAATTCATAAACAAAGAGTAGAAATTAATGGCAAAAATTAGTTCATCATTGTTACCATCACCATCATTGTCATCATTTGAAATTTCACAGTTCCATGCCTGGATGGGTCAGACAGTTTATCAAGCTAGATTTTTCTACAGCTGGATGCTTTTCCTGTCATCAACCCTTACCTTGTTTCCAAGCAAGATAATATTTCCCCCATGGCCAGACATGATTTTGCAGAATATTGGAAATGAATGACAGTCATTTACAACAATCACATGACGTCAAGACAAGGAGATACAAACACACACACACATCGGGTTTCTTTCAGTTTCAATCAACCACGTTTACTCACAAGGAATTGGTCAGACCAAGGATACAGTAAAAGACATTTGTCTAAGGTACCATGCAATGAGGCTGGGCCCAAAAGTCAGTGGTTGGGAAGTATACTTCTTAACCACACAGCCATGCCTGAGCCGTTAGAGCAAAACGTCAGCACTTGTGATTTTGAGTGCAACAATTTAATCACTAGGTCAAGCATCTCACATTATTATATTATTTATTCAGCTTCACAGAGGCAATGACCAAGACCTTGGCATATGTTGTGCTTGAGAAGAAGACTCATCAAGCCAAGTAAAATCACAGTCGTGGCAGATACCGGTGTCATGCAAATGGCACCCGTGCCAGTGGCATGTAAAAGCATCCATTACACATTGTAAAATTGTTGGCATCAGGAAGGGTATCCAGCCATAGAAAACCATGCCAAATCAGACTGGAGTCTGGTGCAGCCTTCCAGCTTGCCAGTCCTGGTCAAACTGTTCAGCCCATGCTAGCATGGACACTAAATTTTTTTATTCTTTTATTTGTTTCAGCCATTTGACTGCAGCCATGCTGGAGCACTGCCTTCAGCCAAGCAAATCGACCCCAGGAATTATTCTTTGTAAGCGTAGTACTTATTCTATCAGCCTCTTTTGCCAAATTACTATGTTATGGGGATGTAAACACACCAGCATTGGTTGTCAAATGATGTTGTGGGGGACAAACACATACATATATAGATAGATACACGATGGGCTTCTTTCAGTTTCTGTCTACCAAATCCTCTCACAAAGCTTTGCTCGGCCCAAGGCTATAGTAGAAGACACTTGCCCAAGGTGCCATGCAGTGGAACTGAACCTGGAACCATGTGCTTGGGAAGAAAGCTACTTACCACACAGTCACTCCTGCAATGATGATAATTATTAAATAAATAACATTATAACTAATATTTATGAAAGCAGTCAGTGTACCAGACTGAATAAAAGGATTTTGATTCAAAACAGGACAAGACTAAAAACTGTATCTCATCTAGGTCATCCCATAGAACAGCCCTAAAGACTGTAAGGAAACAGACTATGATTTGAAACTGGAAAATAAAAAAATGTGTCATTAAGCAGCACCTGACCATTACAAGATAAAGTTTTTTGTTTTTTTTTGTCTATTTCCAAAGTTTGCAGGCAATCATTGAAGTGTTTACCGAAAGCTAGATAAATTGGTACATCTGATTTAATCGATAAAGCTCTTAATGACAGAAGCTATAAATACAATTTTGTTGTAAACAGTTAAGATAAAGAAATAACAGTTGCTGATGAAATCATAATGATGACTGAAACTACGGTATCCACAGTGTAGTTAAATAAACAGACACAACCATTTATGGATGTTCAATGCATTAAATTAATTTTAATTAGTTCAAGCATGCAATGCTAGGTTTATTGCATATAATATCTCATAACTAGCAATAAAAGAAAACAAAGAAAAGCAACTCACCAACTCTTCAGCAAGGAACATGACGTCTTTATTGTCTTTGTATTCCAACCTAATCCGAGAATAAACAAAAAACAATTTTAACATGGTACATTATTAAAGTGATTGTGGACATGGTTAAGAAGTTTGTCTCCCTACACATGATTAGTGGTTCAATCTCACTGCATGGCACCCTGAGCAGGTGATTTCTATAATTTAGTCTCAGACCTACCCAAAGCCTTGTCAGTGGATTTGGCAGATTGAAACTAAGAGGAGCTAATCGTAAAAATGTGTGTATATGAATGTATGCACATATGCATGTATGAGAAAGAGTATGTATGTGTGTGTGGGCATGCATATGTGTGTCTCTATGTTGGTTTACATTTGTACGCTTCCAAAAATCACTGACCCACAAGCAGTGACACTGCTGTCCTTTCTCATGTCAACAAACCGTCTGCTGGCTTTGTGCCTTCAAAAACATGTGAAATAAAGGCTCCTTCACATGGAAAACATAAAAAGGGTTAATGACAAGAACACTTCAATATGTTCATCTAACTCAGACTAGCATGACATAAAGGACATAAAAACAAACAAATAAAAAAGCACAAGTTCACCAACATATTCCTTAACTATAAAAAACCTTAATAAACCAATGAGAGAACGACTTCACAGGGGAGAAGAGGGGAAACTTTTTAGTATGAGAGATAACTCATCATCAACATTTTAACATCCACTTTTCCATGCTTGCATGGGTCAGGCAGGGTTTACTGAAATAGATTTCCTATGGCCAGATACCCATCATGTCATTCACTCTCATCAGTTTCCAAACAAGGTAATATTTCCTGATGGTCAAACATGTTTTCACAGAATGTTGGAAATGAGTGACACTGCTTGTATGACAGTGATTCTCATTTACAATTTTCAAGGAGACACAAAAAAAATAAATAAATAAATAAATAAACCATGCACACAAGTTCTTTTCAGTTTCAGTCAACCAAATCCATCAGTAACATCAAGATTTTGAAGATAACTTTAAAACAACATTGTAAGATCGGGAGGAGAGGCCAGAGCTGGCTGGTTTAAACAAAAAACAGGTAGAATATTTGTGCCAAATATGGTTGGTCTAAATGATTAATGTTTAACTTACTACTTTGCTTTTAAAACTAAAATGCTTTTTTAATTTTATTTTTAAATATTCTAAAGATTTTAGTTTCAAATTTAAACAGAACTAAAATTTTACCAGTAGGCAACAGGTTGCTGACACTTGTTCTATGAAATTAACTGACATGGTAGAAATAGTAGCCAAGTCTCCCTCAACTCACAATTAATGGCGTTAAGAAAGAGAAGTACATTGAATAGTTCCCTGCTTCTCCCCCAAAAAATACAACATGGCATAGTTGTGTGGGAAGAAGTTTGCTTCCCAAACACATGGTTCCAGGTTCAGTCCCACTGTATGGCACCTTGGACAAGTGTCTTCTACTATAGCCATAGGTTAACCAAAATCTTGTGAGTGGATATAGTAGACAAAAACTGAAAGAAGCCCATCATGTGTGTGGGGGGGGGGGGTATCTTTGTGCCTGTTAGTCCCCACCACCACCAGACAATCATTGTTGGTGTGTTTATGTCCCTGTAACCAGTGGTTCGGCAAAAGAAACCGATAGAATAAGTAGCAGGCTTCAAAATAAAAAAATAAGTGTTGGGGTTGATTCATTTGACTAAAAAGTTCTTTGAGGTGGTGCTCCAGCATGGTCGCAATAAGTAAAAGAGAAAGAAAAACTATAAAAGATGGTCAGATCTGGATTACTTTTGCTAAAAGGTTTGATCAATGAGGCCAGTCTGGGATGAAAGAGCAACATATTCTTTCGATGAAGTTTTAGTTCAAAACCTTAATATTTAGTTAGGGTTTCAATGATTTATTTACAACACTGCCCCTTGTTTCAGTGAATGGAGAACAAGGGAACAAGAAAAACAAGTAACAGAAATTCTTATACAGGTACAACACAGATTTTCAACACACTCTAAATTAAGCAAATTTTAAATTTCATTTAAATAATTAAATGAAATACATGTCCTTGGGCATTAACAGAAAGTTGTTTGGTGACCCTGTTAGTGCTGGTGTCACATAAAAAGCACTGGTGATGGCGTCATGTAAAAAGCACTGATGACAGCGCCAGGTAAAAAGCACTGGTGACGGCGCCAGGTAAAAAACACTGGTGATGGCGCCAGGTAAAAAACACTGGTGATGGCGCCAGGTAAAAAGCACTGGTGATGGCGCCAGGTAAAAAGCACTGGTGATGGCGTCACGTAAAAAGTACTGCAGATGGTGTCACATAAAAAGCACTGGTGATGGTGTCACATAAAAAGCACTGGTGATGGTGTCACGTAAAAAGCCCTGCTGATTGTGCCATGTAAAAAGCACTGGTGATGGTGTCACATAAAAAGCGTCCAGTGCACTCTGTAAAGTGGCTGGCATTTAGAAGGGCATCCAGCTGTGGAAACCATGCCAAAACAGACAATAGAGTCTGGTGGAGTCGTCTGGCTTGCCAGCTCCTGTCAAACCATCCAACCCATGTCAACATGGAAAACAAACATTAAATGATGATGATGATACAAATTTATTAATGTTGTACTGTGTACGGTAGTAGTAAACTAGAAGTTCCAGCTCATAAATTATTGCAGATTGTAAGGGGCCCCTGAACCATCAGCATATAGAACATCAATGTTGTAGCTATGTAAACAATAGTTATTTATTTGAACAATTCTCACTTGCATTTTCACAGAAAGGCACAAAAGTCAGAATATTTAAGCAAGGCATGTGAAAAACCAGTAATGTGTGTTACTGGTTTCTAACATCTCAAACTTGTAGTGACAAAAGGTAACAAATGACTCCAACAGGATTTGAATTTTAAAACTCTAAGGTGTCTTAATACAGTCGATAAAAAAGAGAAAGAAAGAAAAAAAGATAGAAAGACATTAAACATTAATTGAACAGACAATTTTTTAATACAATAAGTTTCTGTGTTTGCTTCCAAAGTATGCATAACAATTATTTAGCTGCATGCTGAGAACATATACATTGTCGAATAAATATGGAATGAATCAAGTTTATATTCCAAAAGTAATAAAACTTCAATAAACACATGAATATTTGTTTGCAGAACTTCAAAGGGTAATGTCTCACATACACCATGTTACGTCTGGGAACAACATTGGTTTGTGTATATTTAAACATCAAAAGAGTCACATTTTTGCTTTATTAATGTGAATTTGTGACTAAAATTGCTTATCTACAAATTTTAGTGACTGGCTATTGCATAAAAAGCATTGGTGCTGGTGCCATGTAAAAAGCGCCCAGTGCACTCTGTAAAGCGGTTGGCATTTGGAAGGGCATCCAGCTGTAGAAACCATGCCAAAACAGGCAATAGAGCTTGCAGGAGTCTTCTGGCTTGCCAGCTCCTGTCAAACTGTCCAACCTATGCCAGCATGGAAAACAGACATATGATGATGATGATGATGATATGTGGACAAGTAATTGTTCACAATACATACACACACACACACACACAGAGAAATATATTCTATCTGTTTTTCCACTTTGAAAGTCATCTCCAGACCACAACTCACTGTAACATGGTTTCTACAGGTGGATGCCCTTCTTAACACCAACCACTTCATAGTGTGTTGGGTGTATTTTATCATGATACCATGACCACTGGAGTTAGAGTTACAATCCTCAACAAGACAAGATTAAAGAGCTATACCAATCCTATGGTATCTCCAGTCATTCACTAACCTGTTCACAGAGTGTGGTGGAGGCATTTTATTATAGCACCAGAACTAGAAAGGTTGTTGTACCCTTGACAAGACAAGACTAGGATCCTCTCAACCCAGTGATATCTTTGCTCATTCACTAACCCTTGTACATTTTATCATAGCGCAAAAATGCCTGAAATGTGAAGGGACAGCAACATATCACAAATGTATGCCTTTATGGGGGACCTGTTGAAAGTTAGCAAGAAGATCAAGTAAAGACAGTTGCAAATATCTGGTCACTGCATGCACCGCCCTGGACTGGAAGCAGCCAAATTAGTCTTCTGGAACCCACTTCATGGTGATGTAAGAAGAGGAAAATCGACATCCCTTTCCACACCGGCAAGGAGCTCTACCAATTCTCCTCTTAGCCCAGCATTTTTTATTGCCACTGCTGGAGACGCTTTTCATTCTCTTTTCCGGAGTTGATGGATATTACTTTCAAGCCGGTTAAACCTGCACATTCCACCCTCCATTATATCACGACGACTGGTCCTCCGGTTTTTTTCTCGACCACGTCGCCTAGCGCCTGATCGTCTTAAGACGGCCAAGGCCAAGTTTGAGCACATGCTTCAACTCGGCCTCATTCGACCCTCCACCAGCCCATGGGCATCTCCTCTACATTTGGCCCGTAAAGGGGATTCGGATTTTCGCCCGGTGGGGGACTATCGGAGACTAAATGCTGTAACAATAGCTGATCGCTATCCCATCAGGAATTTGCAGGATTTCTCGGCGAACCTGCATGGATGCACCATTTTCTCTAAGATTGATCTGGTACGGACCTATCATCAGATACCAGTAAATCCAGAGGATATCCCTAAAACAGCCATCACTACTCCTTTCGGTTGTTTTGAATTTCTATTTATGAGTTTTGGTTTGCGTAATGCTACTAGCACTTTTCAGAGGTTTATGGATGAGGTCGTTCGTGGACTTGATTTTGTATTCGCTTGTGTCGATGATATTCTCATCGCTAGTGATACGGAAGAGAATCATCTCCACCATTTGTCGCAACTTTTTCAGCGTCTTCGCGCTTATAATGCGAAGATTAATCCCGACAAGTGTCTTTTCGGGCAGTCATCCCTGAATTTTCTGGGACATTTGGTTGATTCTAATGGGATCAAACCTCTTCCTGCTAAAGTCGATGCAATTCAACGCATTGCACCTCCAACCTCTCTGCGACAGTTGCGCAATTTTTTAGGCATGGTCAATTTTTACAGGAGATTCATTGACCGGTGTGCATACAAACTACTTCCTTTAACGAGGCTACTGCAAGGCCATTCTAAGAAGGATGCTGGACTCACTTTTACTGATGAGGCGTTATCTGTTTTTGAGTCTGTGAAACAGGAGTTATCCTCCGTTCCTGTTCTTGCACATCCTGCTCCTGATGCTCCGATTTCTTTATCTGTGGATTCTTCCGATTCTGCAGTCGGTGCTGTTTTGCAGCACACTGTAAACAATCAAACAAAACCTTTGGCTTTCTTTTTTTGTAAATTACAGCCTGCCGAACGCAGGTATAGTACTTTTGATCGTGAGCTATTGGCGATCTATCTACAGGTGACATTCGTCATGTGCCAGGGAAAGAGAACATCCCAGCTGATGCTCTTTCGCGACTTCCTGTGCATTCTATTTCCACTCCCGCGGAAATTGATTTGCTGGCAATTTCGCAGGAGCAACCTTCTTTGTCAAGTTTAGATTTGACTTCGTCAAAATTCAGCAATTGTAAATTTGCATATCTTCCGCTCCCTTCATCAGAAGGCTCTATATTATGTGACACATCCACAGGTTCTCCTAGGCCTTTAGTACCTACGAACCATCAACATTCTGTGTTTGATGCCCTTCATTCTTTGTCACATCCGGGCATCTCAGCAACAGTAAAGCTTATCACTGCTCGGTTTTTCTGGCCCAATATGCGGCGATCAATTGCCACTTGGGCACGCTCTTGCATGAAGTGCCAGAGTGCGAAGGTCCATAGGCACGGTCATGCCCCTCTTGGACAATTTCCTTCTCCTGAAGCCTGTTTCCGTCACGTCCATCTTGATTTGGTTGGACCGTTACCAGTGTGTTGCGGGTTCTCATACCTGTTAACTTGTGTTGACCGTTTCTCACGTTGGCCAGAAGCCATTCCTATAGCAGATATTACTTCTGAGACTGTTGCCCAGGCTTTCGTTTCTGGGTGGGTTTCTAAGTTCGGAGTACCGGTCAGTTTGACCACAGATCGTGGCCGGCAATTTGAGGCCGCGCTTTTTCGTGACCTATCACGAATCCTGGGGGTGCATCGTATACGCACCACCAGCTACCATCCCGCTTC
The DNA here is from genome assembly GCF_046866305.1 of Octopus bimaculoides. Taxonomy (NCBI): domain Eukaryota; kingdom Metazoa; phylum Mollusca; class Cephalopoda; order Octopoda; family Octopodidae; genus Octopus; species Octopus bimaculoides. The sequence continues at coordinate 29,668,666 of NC_142943.1, forward strand.
TAATGGGATGGTTGAGCGGTTTCATAGACAACTTAAGGCCGCTTTGCGCGCCTCGCCCAACCCGCAGTTTTGGGTTGAAATTCTTCCGTTTGTCCTCCTTGGATGCCGGACTGCCGTAAAAGCTGACTTGGGTTACTCCTCGGCGGAACTTCTTTACGGCACCACGTTGACGTTGCCAGGTGCGATGGTGGAACCAGACTCATCACAACCACCACACCCAGAGTCCTATGTTACTCGGTTGCGAGAGTAGTTCTCCAATCTTCCATCTATGGGCCCCAGACAACAGTCACCTCCCTTTAGAGTGCCAGCAGACATTGAATCTTGGTCTCATGTGTTTATTAGGGATGATTCTGTCAAAGGACCCCTTGTTTCTCCCTACAAAGGACCCTATCATGTGCTTTCTCGGACTCCAAAGTTTTTCAAGGTTGACGCTAATGGTCGTACAGAAATTGTGTCTGTCGACCGCCTGAAAAAAGCATACCTTGACAAACCGTCAACTCCCGTGGACGACGTGCCCGTGTTTCAAATGCCGCACACACCACTATCACCACACACATTGTCAACACATTTACCAATGCATACACCAACATCAGCACCATCACAATCACACACACCAACAATTACACCACCTTCGTCGTTGCAAAGGAACCCTAGCGAACCTTATGTCACTAGGTTTGGCAGGACGGTGCATTGGCCTAAGAAATTGGAAAAAACTATTTACGTTTAATTTATTGTGTTTTTACTGGACAATTTCAGTTTTTTTTTATTGGACATTTTTCTTCCATTAAAAAAAAAAAAAACTATGTATCCGGTTTATAAAAGGTTACACAAGGAAATTTGGAATGTCCATACGCGGGAGGTTGTGGTCGGTTGCGGAGCTGTGGTGGTGGTGATGTTGACAGTGGTAATGATGTCCTGTTTAAACTTGGCGACGTCGGGGGAATGCCTGGTACTAAGTATCTTAGTTGGTTGGCTCTTGCTATTTTCCGTGAGGGGATGTCCCACTCATACAGTGAAGATAAAACCGAGTGTTTGATATATATATTTGTGCCGCATTTTCTGCGTGGTTTCGGTGGCCATCTCGCCTCAGATGTCCCTCCAAAATTTTTTAATTTCGTGTTCCACACTCATGGGGGAGCCATTGTAGTGACGTCATATTGGCGCCAAAAAGGCATAGTCGCCATTGCTGAATCCTTAACCACGCATGCGTGGATTTCAACATCCAAACGTTCCCGCTTCGATTCTGTCTCTTTACGCGCAGACAGCGACCAAGCAAGATGTCTAAGCAGGCTCTCTCATTTGAGTGTGGTTGAACGAAGTTGTCTCTACAACGACACCAGCTCGAGGAACAATACATCTACATTTCAGGCTACTCGGAAAATGGACAATTGGAAGCTGTTTTATTTTCCACCATACAATAAATACTTGTTGTTGTTGATCAGTTTGGAGTTTCTGCATTCAGTTCACTTCTAATTTAACATAGGAAAGTTAGGTGTACATCTACTGATGTATAACCCACTTTCCTAAAGGATAATGATGAGCAAGAGTGAGTAGAAGGGAGACACGATTGCAGAAAAGGAAGCAGACTGAGCAGAAGGAAGGAAAGAGAATGGCTGGGCTGATGGTGTATGAAAGGGAGGTGAAATATCAGAGACACAGACAGTATTACTGGGATTTGAAACTAAATCTCTGGATAGCTGGTCAGGCATCATGACCAAACCACAAAAAAGTTTCACATGATCTGTCTATTAAACAGCCAGTCAGTGTCAAGCAATTGCAGGATTCAATCTTCTAGAATCTTCTGTCTGAACCCTAATTTCATTGTATTCATTGTGTAAATAGTCGACTGAAAATGCACTCCTATTATCAACAGGACAGAAGGAGTATAAAAGAAACTAGAAAAGGTGAAGGTCTGCTTAACAATTTTTAATATTAGAGTATTTGAAAAGAAAATTTGAGTAACTTAACCAGGATCTTAAAATATCCATTTAACTTATTATGTTGTTGATTTTATATTTAGTAATAAATAGTGTTTTGACATGACATGAAAGAACCAGTTAAACTGAATATAATATACTATGGGATGATGTGATGGGAATAAGTGGGGTGCATAATTTACATACGTTGAATGAGAGTGAAAAATGAAGATGTTAACAGGCTGGTGGTTGGTGATTGGTGTGAATCAGAGCAGAAATATAACAAAGGAAACTCGAAATCAAGGTAATTACAAATGATTGGAAAGAATTACACAACTTAAGAAAAGTGGACAAATATCCTGTATAAACATCTTAACTTTTGTATTCAAAACAAAATGAAAAAAAAATATAATAAAAAGGTAATACAAAACTAGTTTAATTGCATTTATTGTCAAAAATTGTGTTAATTGTCAACTGAAAATGCACTGCTATTATCAGTTATATTACACAATAAAATATATTTAGTCAAATAAAAAGATTATATACTTGATGTTTATTAACCTTTTGAAATGATCCCTCCCCACTCAAAAGAATAAATAAACAAACAGTATTTCCAGAACTTAATTAGTTTTGTGTTTGATGGCCAAGGGCTTATATGAGATCTATAAGTAATGAGAAGCATACATAATGCAGATTCAGAAGTGGCTGCATGGTAAGAAGGTTGCTTCACAACCAAATGGTTCCTGGTTCAGTCCCATTGTGTGGCACTTTGGGCAAGTGTCTTCTACAACAGCCACAAGTCAACCAAAGCCTTGTGAGAGAACTTGGGAGACAGAAACTAAAAGAAGCCCATTGTATTTATGTGTGTGTATCACCACTGCTTGACAACCAGTGTTGGTGTGTTTATGTCCCCATAACTTAGCAGTTCAGCAAAAGAGACCAACAGAATAAGCACCAGGCTTAAACAAAAATGTACTGGGGGTCAAATTCATTTGACTAAAATTCTTCAAGGCAGTGCCCCAGCATGGCCACAGTCTAATGACTGAAACAAGTAAGAGATACGAGACAAAAGGACACCTGATGGAGGTGTAGCCAGATCAGGGGTACATTGCCTAAGGTGCTAGGTACCCAACCTAAAACAATGAATAGTAATTCATCTTCATCTCCCACCCACTCTCTCCCCCTGCGGTGTTGGAAGCCAACTTCTCTGAAACATTGAAATACTGGGTAACACTACTAACCAATGACCTGTATTTTTGAGGTTCTAACTTGTTTTGGCTTTAAAAGAAAAAATATCTAAATCGTTTATAAACATATATATTCCTGTTTATTTCTGACAAAGAGCGTAGGCTCATAAAGTAAAAGACTTTCTCACTCCCCAAACGTTAAAGTAATATATCAGTTTGTTGTTTACACACCTGTCTTGGTCTTTTGGGTTTTTTTTTGTAAATTCTTGCTATAAACATACGTATGTATGTATATTTGCACAAGAGAGAACGCTTTACAAAAAAACAAAACCTACAAATGCGCGCGTGTGTGTGTGTGTGTGCGCAAGTGTATTTAATTGTATTATATTTAATGATTGTGCAATTAATTTCAGTTGTTTATTTCTATAACATTATTATCATGTACACAGCAAATCTCTGCTCATACCAAATTAGCTTTTCATTGAGTTCTTTTGTGGTCTATTGTCATAAATAAAAACATTGTGGAAATATGTAATGCTCGACATATGTACGTAGACAAAGCCTTAATTTGCGTAATCTTTAATAACATTTGATATGCTTGCACAAAATATTAGCTTTTAAAACAAGCTGAATTACATGTGGCAGACATACTGGCAAAGTTACACCCAAGAGCGCATTTTCACTTTGTAATAGCACTTGACAAAACTGGATTAAATTTTAAAAAGTATTTTTTTTTACCTTTTTATAGTCTTTTATTCTTTTACTTGTTTCAGTCATTTGATTGCAGCCATGCTGGAGCACCGCCTTTAGTCAAACAAATTATTCTTTGTAAGCCTAATACTTATTGTATCAGTCTCTTTTGCCAAACCGCTAAGTTATGAGGACGTAAACACACCAGCATCGGTTGTCAAACACTGGTGGGGTGACAAACACAGACACACAATGTGTGTGTGTGTGTGTGTATATATATATAGACGATGGGCTTCTTTCAGTTTCCATCTAACAAATCCACTCACAAAGCTTTGGTCAGCCTGAGGCTATAGGAGACACTTTCCCAAGGTGGTATACAGTGGGAATGAAGCTTCTTACCACACACCCACTCCTGCACCTATAATATATATGCTGAAATTTTTCAAGAACTACTTTGGTTATACTGAAACTTGGCAAGAATATCCATAATTATGCCTTTAACAACCAGATTATTCGTCAAATGTAATCCTTATTAATCCACATTGTTTTATCGACCATTATCCCATAGGTTCAAGTTTATGTGATTGATTAAGAATGATATTTTAAGAATGATGTACATATGTATGTATGTATATGCCCTCATCATCATTTTAGTGTCCATTTTTCCATGTTTGCATAGCTCAGATGGAATTTGTTTCCCAAGCATGTCATCACTGGTTCAGTCCCACTGCATGACACCATCGAGCAAGTGCCCTCTGCTCAAGCTCCAGGTCAACTAAAGCGTTGTAAATGAATTTAAACAGATAACTGAAAAAAGCCCATTATATATATATATATATACACACAATTACCAAAGAAAGCTTTGTTGTTGCATAACAACGTATTGCCACACATGGCTACCCAGACTGTTGAGACCATTAAGCATTTAGGTTTTGAGGTGCTGGAACACCTTGCCTACAGCCCAGAGCTTGCCCCTCCAACTATCATATTTTTGGACCACTCAAAGATGGCTTACAAGGTAATCAATTTCCTACAGACGAAGATGTGAAGGAAGCAGTGCATAAATTGTTGCATGACCAACCGTAAACCTTCTTCTTGGAGGGAATACACAAGCTTGTGGATCGCTGGACCAAGTGCATTGAAAAGGAAGGAGACTATATAGAAAAATGACATATTTGTTTATCCCCTGGCACTACCGCCTGATTGGCACCTTACTGGCACATGAAAAACAACATTTGAGTGTGGTCATTGCAAGTGCCACCGGACTTGCTCCCATGCAGGTAGCACGTAAAAAAACACCTTTTGAGCATGGTCATTGCCAAAACCGCCCAATTAGCCCTCGTGTTGATGGCACGTAAAAGCACCCATTACACTCTCAGAGTGGTTGGTATTAGGAAGGGCATCCAGCTGTAGAAACTCTGCCAAATCAGATTGGAGCCTGGTGCAGCTGCTGGCTCTCCGGTCCTCAGTCAAACCATCCAACCCATGCCAGCATGGAAAGCGGACGTTAAACGATGATGATGATGATGACATTGAAAAAACAAGAGTGCGTACAAGTTTTGACTCTCCCTCATATATATCAAGTTTGTATGGTTGTCTATAGAAGATATTAATCAATGAAATTCCAACTTAGTCTGATTTCTCACATTTTATTCTTTTATTTTTTTTACACGTTTCAGCCATACAGCTGCAGTCATGCTGGAGCACCACCATGATTATTATTTGCAATTTTTACAATTTCACAATATTTATTTCTTTATTGCCCACAGGGGGCTAAACATAGAGGGGACAAACAAAGACGGACAAAGGAATTAAGTCAATTACATCGACCCCAGTGCGTAACTGGTACTTAGTTAATCGAGCCCGAAAGAATGAAAGGCAAAGCCGATCTCAGCAGAATTTCAACTCAGAACATAATGGCAGACGAAATACCGCTAAGCATTTCGCCCGGCGTGCTAACACTTCTGCCAGCTTGCAGCTTTAACAATTTTACAATATTGAAATAAACTAGTATTTTTATGCATTACACAATCATCAGGTTTATGCCATGACAGTCATGTTCCACAATTGATATCTATAATATATGTGTGTGTGTGTGTGTGTGTGTGTGTGTGTGTGTGTGTGTGTGTGTCACCATCATTGTTTAATGTCCGCCTTCCATGTGTGCCCTTGTCTCGACATCATGTGATGGTTGTAAAGTAACTGATCATCATCATCATCCATGCAATGTTATTTCTATGAAAAACATTCCTACCCATGGGGAAATATTACCATGCTTGGAAACGGGTGAGGGTTGGCAACAGCAGGGGCATCCAGCCATAGGAAATTTGCCTCAAATAAACTATCTGACCCATACAAACATGGTCAAGTGACATTTCACAACAATGATGATGTATATTTGCAAGTAAATATTTTGTGGTAGAAGTACGAGAGCATCAGACAAAATACTTTGAAGTATTTATTTTGGCTTCTTTTGTGTTCTGAGTTCAATTCCTACTGAGGTCAATAAATGAAAAACCACCCAAGGGCTGTAGACTGGTGGAATCACTACAGCATTGGACAGGTTGCTTCATTCGATATTAGGAAAGGCATCCAGCCATTGAAACCATGCCAAAACAGTCATGGGGCCCAAGCAGCTCTCCAACTGATCAACTCCTGTCAAGCCGTCCGACTCATGCCAGCATGGAAAATTGACGTATGATGATGATGATGATATCATCATCATCATTTAACGTCTGTTTTCCTTGCTGGCATGGGTTGGACGATTTGACTAAAAACTGTTTAGCTGATATATATGATGGGGTTTTTTCAATCTTGTTTGGCCTGAGCAGGACTGAACCCAGAAGCATATTGTTGGGAAGTAAACTTCTTGCCACACAGCCAGACCTGAACCTATATCCTTTTTTTCTAAAAAAAAATAGTGAATGAAACATGAAAAGTAGAAAGAAAATCACTTACATTCCCAACTTTTCAAACGTAGCAGCGTTTGGTTTGCGCAGATTATTGACGAAAAACTCGAGTTTGAAAGATGATGGGTTTGTTGCTCTGAAAGTAAAAGAAAATTACAGATAAATTATTTTACAAATCATTTTCAGGCTGGAGTGTTTCAGTGGAAAGAGTATATAATATATTGGATTCAAAAAATCCTTGAATGGAAAAAGGTTAAAGGCTACATGCAAGACACAAACTACATTAAAAGCATGCAGTATGCTCTGTAAAGTGGTTGGCATTAGGAAGGGCATCCAGCCATAGCAAACACTGGTGCATGATGCAGACCCTGAACTAGTCAGATCCTGTCAACCCATTCAACTCGTGCCAACATGGAACAACGATACTAAATGGTGTTGGACTGACGAACAAAACATTGGACTGGCTCCTGTGCAGGGGGCACGTAAAAAACACCATTTGAGCATGGCTGTTTCCAGTACCACCGGACTGGTTTGTAAAAAGCACCCACTACACTCTGCCAGATCAGATTGGCGTCTAGTGTAGCCATCTGGTTTACCAGTCCCTAATCAAATCGTCCAACTCATGCTAGCCTGGAAAGCAGACATTAAATGAAAATGATGGTGACGATGATCTTTTGAAGTTATTTTTCTATTTATACTTTGTGGCTATATGCTTCTATATGTTGACAATCACATTGGCACATACGTTGATGAGATTGTACAGTAGTGCAAGAGAGACGATTGCGCTGGTTTGGACATGTGGTGAGAATGAATGAGGATAGCTGCGTGAAAAAGTGCCACACCCTAACAGTTGAAGTAACCCGTGGAAGAGGTAGGCCCAGGAAGACCTGGGCTGAGGTGGTGAGGCAAGACCTTCGAACATTGGGCCTCACCGAGGCGATGACTACTGACCGAGACCTTTGGAAATGTGCTGTGCGTGAGAAGACCCGGCAAGCCAAGTGAGATCGATGCCAGTGCCCCTGGACTGGCTCTTGTGCGGGTGGCACATAAGATGTACCATCTTGAGCGTGACCGTTGCCAGTACCGCCTGACTGGCCTTTGTAGGGTCTTCGAGCGAGATCGTTGCCAGTGCCCCTGGACTGGCTCTTGTGCGGGTGGCACATAAAAGACACCATTTCGAGCGTGGCCGTTTCCGTGCGGGTGACACGTAAAA